>NC_082722.1:34866320-34998820 GCF_030144855.1 Hypanus sabinus
GATCAATTACCTTTTCACAGGGGTTGGTAAACGGCTGGAAACAGTGACATGAGAATTCCTGGTTGATTGTTGGAAGAACCAAGTGGGTTGGCTAGTTAAATCTGTTATATCTCAAACATATTTCAGTTCTGAAATGTTAACCTCATGTCTCCCTCCACAGATGCTGATCAACCTGCTGAGTACTTCAAGTATTTTAGTTTTTCTGTTTATTTATATATTGGCAGGCTATTGAACTAATACAAGCCTGGCATAGATTTGTATGACATAATTGCACAGGCCCCAGAACTGAGCAGATTGAGACTGCCTCCAAGCAATTAATGCTGGCAGGTCTTCACAATGCACAAAAAACAATTTGAATTTAAACGATTTTTTTAATGTTGTAAATACACTCTGTAGCCATTTTATTAGGTAATAAAATTGGCCGTTGAATGTATATTTGTGGTCTTCTGCTGATCCACCACCTAGGATATACCCTCTTCTCACTACTACCATCAAGAAGGAGGTACTGAAACCTGAAGGTACACATCCAATGATTCAGGAACAGCTCCTTCCCCTCTACCATCCAGTTTCTGAATGGGCATTGAACTCATGAACACTAACTCAATACTTTTCTTATTCCTGATTTTTACACTTCTAATTATATATGTATATATACTTACAGCAATTCACAGTTTCCTTTTTTCTCTCTTTTATCATATATTGCATTGTCCTGCTGCTGCAAAGTTAACAAATTTCACAACATACGCTGGTAATATTAAACCCGATTCTGTAGCCCAGGGTTCAATGGGTTATACATTCAGAGATACTCTTCTGCATACTACTGTTGGTTGTTTGAGTTACTGTTGCCTTCCTTTCAGATTGAACAAGTCTGGTTATTCTCCTCTACACTGATGAAGGGTCTCAGCCCAAAACGTTGACTGTTTACTCTTTTCCATAGATGCTGCTTGGCCTGCTGAGTTCCTCCAGCATTTAGTGTGTGTGTTGCTTGGATTTCCAGCATCTGAAGACTTCCTCTTGTTTGTGATCATCCTCTGACCTCTTTCATCAACAGGGCAATTTTACCTACAGAACTGCCACCCAATGGATTTTTTTTTGTGTTTTGCACTGATTCTCTATAATTTCTAGAGGTTGCTGTGTGTGAAAGTCCCAGGAGGTCAGCAGTTTATGAGATCCTCAAACCACCCCATCTGGCACCAACAATCATTTCACAGTCAAAGTCACCTAGATCACATTTCTTCTCCATTCTGATGCTTGGTCTGAAAAACAAATGAACCTCTTCATCATGTCCACATGCTTTTATTCATTGAATTTCTGCCACATGATTGACTGAGTAGATATTTGGATTAACAAGATGTTCAGGTGTATCCTAATGAAAAGGCTGCTGGGTGTGGTTGAAGGTACTCTATTACCATTTTAGGCTACATCCACACTAGACCGGATAATTTTGAAATTGCTGGTTTCACGTAAAAACAATAGGCGTCCACACTATGCTTTTTTGAAAATATTTCTATCCGCATTGAAAAGTAGATTTCGACGAATCTCCTCCTACTGGGCATGCGCAGGACACATCTACTGAAAACAAACAACACGTTTGGTGTCGAATCTCGCGGTAAAGGTGCGAGTTTGTCCAGTTACAGACTAGAAAACTTAAAACAATGGACAGCTGTTGGCTCTCACGCAGGAGGACTTAAAAGTAAAAAAAAAACAAATACTGGAGCGTACAGAGGCCACCGACAGGGAGATCACGGAGAGATTGACCCGGCTGATGACCAACATTGAAAAACTGACTAACTCTGTTGCATTAATAAAGCACCTTTTTAAATGTATAAAGCATGTCTGTATCAGTATTATCTTGCATTTCCATACAATGTTACATTAGGCTGTTAGACATCTATTGTCAGAGAAGTACTTGCATAAATAGGTAAACCACCTTCATATGAGCAAGGACAGAAAACAGGGCAAAGTGAGTACAGTATACTTATTTATTCAGTAAGTTATGGGTCAAAGTATTTGATGAGTACATTTCTAACTCTTCTGGCTTCAGTCTCTTTGCCATCTGTTCTGAAATTGTTAGGTTCCGTTCAAGAAAATAATGAAATAGCGCACTGCCGTCTAATAGCGTTTTCAGATGTTTCCGGTTACCCAGTCCACACTGATCTGCCTGAGCAGCATTTTCAAAAATAACCCACCCTGGAAAGCATTTCTGAAAAGCTCTGTTTTCGGGGGACGAAGACACCGTTTTAGTGTGAACAGAGGGTAAAAATGAAGAGAAAAAGCTTCGGTTACGGATTTATCCAGCGTAGTGTGGACGTAGTCTACATGGGCTGCAAAGCTCTGACAGCAGTTCTGTAGAATACAACTATCTGGTTGCACATGTGAGTCATCTTATTCCTGATTTCCATCCTAGTGCACTGCATTGTGAAAGTAGGGAGAGTGTTGAAGGCCACGTACACCAGTCTAGGGATGTCCCTTAGCCTAATATGTTGTGAAGATATGTCCACTATGTACAGGACTTATTGATACAACCAATTAATTCCATTCATTTGATTACAATTGCTAACATTAAGTAAAAATATAAGTTCAATTGTTTTGCTTTTTTAAAAACTATTTCTTCATGTTTGTAATTTAAGTGTAGCTTAATGAATTTTAAAATACATATGTACTCTTAATAATTTTGATCTTCTTATAGTAGTTCCCAATTTCATTACATGAATTAACTTGAACTTGTTTTAATCGTCCCTGATTAACTGGTGCATTTGAAATCAGTGAAAATGGACCTTTACTCCACAACATTTGTGGATCGACTCTCCAGCTAGTGGAGATGCTTCCCTAAGACTCTTGAGACCCAAGTTCAACGCTGAAGGCATTCTGCTCATTCTCTCTACGTCCACATGGGTTTCCTCTGGCTTTTCCTGTTTCCTCCCACGTCCCAATCATGAGCAGTTTGCCGGGCTAAATGGCCACTGGCACTTGATCCTGGCATTTAGATAAGTAGGAGAATCTATGGGGAGTCAATAGAAGTACGGGCAGAATAAAATGCGATTAATGCAGCATTAGTGATTGTGTGGGAGAAGGTGAAGAGGAGATTCACCAGGTCGTTGCATGTGATGGAGGAAGTGGAGACAGTAGGCCTGTTCTCCAAGGACCAGATAAGGTTAAGAAGGGATGTGATAGAAATACATAAAATTATGAGGTGTGTATATACAGACTACAGGAAAGTATTATTCCCCATGTCAGGGTTAGACTTAGGGTAAGAAATTTAGAGAGAATCCTAAAGGGACCTACTGATCCAAAGACTGCTTAGTGCTATAAGTGCACTGTCAGAGAGAATGGTGGAAGCAGAGTAACTGGCAGCATTTTGGGGGTGTCTAGATGAACATTTGAATCTTCTAGGCATAGCAGACTATGGGCCAAGGTCTGGATAACATAGATGTGTGCCCACTGATCAGTGTGTATGTGGTGGGCTGAGCACCCTGTTTACATGCTGTATGGATCCAGTGTAAATGGATGACAATCAACAAAAAAAAATCCTGAATTTGATAGAAATCTAAAATAACAGCAGAATATGCCGGAACTACTCAGACAATGAGGCTGGATCTGTGAGAAAAGAAACAGTTAACATTTTAGGACAAGGGCTCTTCTTCTAATATGCTGCAGTCTTTTAGGCTCAACACTGAATCTACATTTCAGGTAATCTGTTTTAGTACCTGTGTCAGTCATCCAATTCTAATATAGGATCAATTAGTTTGAGAGTTTTCTTTTTATTTTTTTTAATCCTCTGGGATTGGAGGACAATGCCAGCCTGACCTGCTGGGCAGGCCTTCCTGCTCTGCATTTCACAATTCCTATTTTCTTTAACCAATGTTCTCACTCTCTGACAGATCCCATTCACTTATTGACCAGATAGACTTGTCTACAATTTGTTTCCATGGTCACCCTGGTTTTACCCGATCAGAGATATGCCCTTTTTCCACTTTCCCTATAACCACCCTATAACTTAACAGGCTTTGATCGTGACATTGATCGTGTGGATAGTCAGAGGCTTTTCCCCAGGGCTGAAATGGCTAGCATGAGAGGGCACAGTTTTAAGGTGCTTGGAAGAAGGTACAGAGGAGGTGTCAGGAGTAAGCTTTTTACGCAGAGAGTGGTGAATGCATGGAATGGGCTGCCAGCGACAGTGGTGGAGACGGATACAACAGGGTCTTTTAAGAGACCCTTGGATAGTTACATGGAGCTTTGAAAAATAGAGGGCTGTGGGTTACCCTAGGTAATTTCTAAAGTAAGTACATGTTGGGTGCAGCATTGTGGGCCAAAGGGCCTGTACCATACTGTAGGTTTTCTATGTTTCTATTAAGCTTGTTGTACCTCTTTCCAGCTCCTCAACCATAGTTTTGCCCCTGTTTCTCTTCCCCCAACTCTGGCCAGGTTTGCCAAGTATTGCCAGCTTTTATCTACGTTTTTATTTTTAGGGCAACTGGTTCTTGATACTCAACATGGACTTGGAGGGCTAAAGGGCCAGTTTCCATGCTGTATAACTATAATTCTAAAGTTTCAAGATTAGTAGCAACTGTAAGTGTTAAGTATTTAATATTTCAATAATGTTGAGTATGCTTGTGTGTGTATATATATATATATATATATATATATATATTGTTTGATTAAGCATTCTTGTTTGTTTAAGTAATTAATTATGGGTTATATGTAAAAATACACTAAATGCATATGTCATCACACCACCACATGACACAAACACCCCTCACTTAAAGGAAAGACATAGTTACACTCGTCTTTCAGACTCCAGCATCTTCCTTACATTAGCTTAATGTTTTGAAGTTTCAAAACAAAACATTGGCGACAAGGTATTTTTAAAAAGAACCCTACACAGCTATTGACCTGTTGCAGTGAGATGTTCAAAATAAGATAAAATGCAGCTAGAACAGCATTGAAATAGAGCAGTATGTGTTCTTCAGAAGGGAAGATATGGTTATGTTTTGTTTTGTAAGATGCCATAAGAAGAATTCAGAGTTCATAAAGAGTGAGTACCGGATAGAAATAATCATTTTAAAAATCAGAAATGGCTGATTACATCAGAAAGATTGATGAGTTTGATTACACAATTGGTAATTGGCTCTTGGACACTGATCTATTGGAACAATATTTTGAAGAAAATGAAATAACAAATGAGAAACGAGTACCAATTTTGCTAAGTGCATTGGGTTCAAAAGCATATAGTTTGCTTCAAAGTTTTACTGTTCCAAACAAACCATCAGAAATTAGCTTGTGCTATTATACAAGTAACGTAGGAACACTTAGAACAAAGCCATTGTTGATCGCAAAACACTTTAGGTTTCATAAGCGGAATCAAAAAGTAGGGGCGTCCATTTCAGAAAATGTGACTAAATTGAAGAGATTGTCTGAGCATTTGCCAGTTCAGTAATGAGCTTAATGATGCACTAAGAGATTGTTGAGTTTGTGGAATTCTAAAAGAAAACATACAAAATGGCACCTAACTAATCCACAGCTTTTGTTCAAATGAACAGTGAAAATTGCTGTTTCAATGGAAACCACAGACAGAGAGGCAATTGAGTTGTAGTCCGGAATCAAAGAGAGCATGAACAAAATTGTTTCATCCAAACAGAAACGTGCCTGGCCAAACAAATTGTGTTACCATTGTGGCAGTGGCTCACATATTCCAAACAAATGCATATTTAAAAGTGAAACTTGCAGAATATGCAACAAAATTGGACACCTACAAAGAACATGTTAAACAGACACAAATAAATGAACTGCTCAGAGAAGAGAAAAAGCTAAAAAAGCCAAGCTGCAGGTTCAAAATGAGCACTAATCTGCATGTTGCTGATGAAAATTCTGACAATGATGAGAGTGACACAGAATTGTGCAGCATTGAGATTTACCATTTGGAAATTGACACGAGACAAGCAATATAGCTTACACCAGAAGTGAATGTCAAATTAACTAAAATTGAATTGGACACTGATTCAGCTGATACAGCTATTCCACAAAATGAGTTTGAGAGGCATTTCAAAGATACTAAAATGAAGCCTGCACATATCCAACGAAGAACTCATACTGGAGAGAAGCTGACTCCTGTTGGAATGACATTCGTGACAGTGAAATACAACAAAACATCAAGCCACATTGAGCTTGTATGTGGTAAAAACAGAAGAACCAGCATTGTGGCAGCATGTTTGGCTGAGACAAATACAACCTGATTGGAGATCCATTCCCAATTTTCATGCCACATTTCCACCAGAAAGGCACTGGAGGATGCCACAACTGTCTCCATGCCAAATATAATGAACCATTGCCCAACAGAGAACAAACAGGTGTTGGTGCCAATCTCTATGCCTGGTTGGAAAATATGTTGAACCACAGAAGGACCATGCTGCTTCGTGGAATTGTGAAAGTGACAAAAGCAGTGGTCTGACTGCAGCAGTTTTTGTAGGCAACGTATCTGAGAAAGCTTCTGATATGTTATTCAGGCAGATACTTGTGAAATGTGGCTCGGTTTTAAGCTGGAAAAGAGTTAAAGGAACTTCGAGAAAGTTGCAAGCATTTGGCTTTTGTGAATATAAAAAACCAGAATCTACTCTGTGTGCATTTAGGTTATTGCATGAACTTATGAAATTTTTGAAGTATGAGACAAAAGACTGCTTGTAAAAGTAGATTCAAAGACCTAAGTCCAGCTTTGGAAGACCAAAAAGAAAGCAGTTAATGGAGATACGAAAACGGTGGATTCATCAGATGATGTTGTGGATGAGGAAACCAAGAGGGGAGATCAGATCATAAAAGCAGCAATAGAAGGATTAATAAGAGAATACTCCAGTGAACTAAATGCACATTCTCAAGATAAAGATGCACAAACCAGAATAAGAGAAAGGAAGGAGAAGAAAATTGTCTACAGCTGTCAGAACCATTTCCATCAGTCTCAGACTCAGCTCCTACAACCACCACAGAGGAGGCCAAAGAAACTGAAATTGTTTTCACAGTCTACAAGTTTCACCAGCCAAGTGGATTAATCTCGATTGTCAGGAAAGACATCATCCCAAAAGAGTAAGAAAGCCTCCACAATGTTTAAATCTTTAAGACTGAATGGAACAATTTAAAATTTACTATCAAAATCAGGTCTATGCTGTGGGTATCTGTAGAAAGTAGTTGTACTATATAGTATAATGTGTATATACAGTAGCTGAGAACATTCTCTATTGAGTTGGAGTTTACAGAGCTGGGCAGGGAGGAGCATTGTGAATGTAATACTTAAATAATAATTGAGTATTGTTTATATATTGTTTGATTAAACATTCTTGTTTGTTTCAATAATTAATTATGGGTTACATGTAAAAATTACATATGTCATCACACTACCACTTAAGTGCACACCTCGTTTAAAGTGCAGATGAAGTAATCCCCACATCTTCCTTCAATTAATTTAATATTTTGAAGTTACAAAATGTAACAGTAAGGTCAAAGAAGTTAATCATGTTTTCAGAGTTCTGTCCTTAACTCCATTCTAGGTCACTGGTAGGCTCCTTAATTACTACTGCATTATCAGCATTGATGTAGCTATATCAAACGGAAGCAAGCTCCAACAGTAGCCCCTGAACTTGTTGGCATGAAGCATTTCTACATTCTGCGCCATTTCTCCTCATGGCTTTTACAGACGGGAAAACGGCATTGAACCTATATGAACACCTCAGATCTTTCCACACTTGGCCGAGCCCCAGAGTAGACTGAAGAATAGCTTCTTCTCATTTGCTATTAGCTTCCTAAGCCAATTACTTCTTTCATACCCACTTCCCAGCGGTGCTGACACATACCCACATTCTTAACACTACGCCTCTCAGTCATTCTGCTATTGTCCATTAGGTATTGTTTTTGCACCATCTCAGGTGGCAGGACAATCTGCACCATTCTGCTGTTTTACACCCATCACTATATTTATTGCTGTCTTTATTATTACCATGTACCTGCTTACTCTGTGAGCTTCATTCCACACAAGTATACCTGGCAATAAGCTAACCTAATCTAGTTCCAATCTAGTTCTGTGCAGCTCTAATAGATCCCATATCACTGGTAGAGATGAGTTCCAAAAATGGTGGTTTAGCATCATTGAATTGTGCAATATAGGAAGTGACCATAAAGATCACTGTTGTCTATTTGATATTTCAGTAATATTTGAGTAATCTTGTATACATACATTTATGCATGCACATATACAAATATAATGTAAATATATATTTACAGTATATATACTGTAAATATATATATAATACTGTATATTTGATTACACATTCTTGTTCCTTTTAAATAATTCATTACAGGTTATATGTATAAGTATGTGAATTGCACATGTCATCACGCTACCACATGATACGTGTGCGTCTCGCTTAAAGTAAACATGAAGTTAGACTCGCATTTTGGACTCCAGTGTATTCCTTTGAATTAGTTTAATGTTTTGAAGTTACAAAACATGACACACACCATGTTTTTGTTGACCTTGAGGCCCATCTATGCTGATGGCATTTACCAGCATTATGACCACTCATTCCTTCGTCACCTGGTTATTGTGGACTGAAGCATCTGCTAACCCAGTCTGCCGCTTCGGAAGGCGCAGTGAGCGTGAATAAAATATCACAGAAAGAGGACCTTTGGCCCACCAAAAGCAATAACTTCTGTCAGAGTTGTAATTTTCACTGCGGTATTTAAACCATGAAAAATGTAAGGAATTCTAAACGAAAATAAAAATAACCAACAGAACTTTTAACAATTACTTGCAAGAAGGGGAAAAAAACATCAGAGTGGTTGAGCAGCAAATCACAGTCTATTTGATCATTTTATTTAGCTGTGGAATGTTAATGTGGAACTGCATTAAATGACTCTGAGAGGTTTGTTTTCAGATAACAGGTGCTAGAAGGATCAATCATACTAGCTTCAGTATTGGTGATATACTGCAAGAGGAGAATGTCAGGACCGATTATGAGTGAATGTTTTATTGAACTGGATAAAAATGTTAATGGCTTTGCATAAAGTAGTAATAATATATAAAGGAGATGTGCATGTTTTTTTCAGGATCTGAATGCCATTGGCAAGGCCAGAATTTATTGCCCATCCCTAATAGCCAACAAGATCTTGGTGGTGAGCTGCCTTCTCTTGTTACTGCAGCCTTTTGGATGAGAAAACTCCCTCAGCACTACTGGGAATGAATTTCAGGCGTTAGACCCAGCAGTGATGACAATGTATTTCCAAGTCAAGATGATGCTTTTCCTGGAGAAGAACCTACAGACGCTGGTGTTCCTATCTTTCTGTGCCCCCGTCCCTCATGGTGATAAACATTGCAGGCTTGAGACGTGCCACCAGAGTAGGTTGGCAAGCAAATGCAGTGCACATTCTAAGTGGTACTCACCACAGCTTTTGTGCGTATTGGTGGTGAAAGCGAATATGCAGACTGGTTGATTGAGTGCCAATAAAGCTGGCTGCTTTGTCCTGGGTGGTGATGTGATTGTTGAGAATGGTCAGTGCACACTTGGCCAGCCCGGTGGAAGTTCTTTCCATCATGCTCCTGACTTGGGCCATTTCTTTAGTGGAAAGGCTATGTGGTGTCAGAAGCTGAGTCACTCACTGCAGGTTGCCCTGCATCTGACCTGCTCTTATGCTAATAGTGATTGCCTGGTACTGTAAATGATACACAAGTAAAAATCACTGTCAGTTATATTACCAATACAAGGAAATAGCAGAAAAAACATTCAAAGATAACTAATAGAAAGATAATTGCCAAGGAATTCACTTGCAGTTAGTGGAGTTAAGTGCACTCTTTAGTGGTGGCAGTGTACTGTTTCAAAATTCACCTCTATTGATTTTGATTAAACTGCATTTCAGAGCCAGTGGATGACTCACGTCTCCTACTGCTTCAAAACCTCCACTCTTGCTGGTTTTTCCCACTGCCTAGCTCTGCCAATAGTGGATGAATTTCTGGACGCCACTGTCCTGCATTGGATTTTGACAAGTAAAGATGCAACAGAGATCAAACTATATTAATGTAAAATTTAGTTAAATCATGCTTCCAAAGTACCAATACAGAATTAATTAATTCTATTATTGAAAACATTTTTATTGTTGTTTTATTGGTGTCTACCCATATTGGTGAAATGCAGTCAGTAGCCACATTAGTAGGTGCTTCCTGTACCAAATAAAGTGGCCACTAAGTGTATGTTCACGGTTATCTGCTGCTGTAGCTCGTCCACTTGAAGGTTCGACATGTTAATGCGTTCAGAAGTGCTCTTCTGCACACCACTGTTGTAACATGTAGTTATTTGAGTTACTGTCTGCCCATTCTCCTTTGCCCTCCATCACTAACAAAGCATTTTTGCCCACAGAACTGTCACTCACTGGATGATTTTTTTTTTTGGTCCTTGCACCAGTCCCTGAAAACTCTAGAGACTGTTGTGCTTGAAAATCAGTTTCCAGCAGTTTCTGAGATACTCAAGCCACCCCGTCTGGCTCCAACAATCATTCCACAGTCAAAGTCACTTAGAACACATTTCTTCCTCATTCTGATATTTGGTCTGAAAATCAACTGAATCTTTTGACCATCTCTGCATGCTTTTACACATTGAATTGCTGACACATGATTGGGTGATTAGGTACATGTTTGCATTAATGAGCAGGTGTACAGTTGGACCTAAGAAAGTGACTTCTGAGCAGAAGGGAATAAGTAGCCTTAATAATTAAGAATTAAGTCATTTCAATGATGAAAGAGGATATAATTAGAGGAAACCATGCACGGGAAAATACACGGAGCTAGAAAAGGCATGTTTAAACAGTGCTGCATGGGAGCCTGTGCCAGATTTCTATGGGGCATCTAGGCAGGGAAATTCATTTCAATATAAGTAACATAAGCAATGCTGTCCATTATTACAAAAGCATTTGAATAACGACGCCCTTCTGAAATCATATGAAGCCACTGTGAGTATTTTGTTCTGGGCTGGTCTGCCAGGTTAAAGGCAAACATACTCGTGATGGAAGGACTGAAGCAAATATTGTTCAGCCTGATTCCTGTAATGAGAGAATCAGCCAGTGACGGGAGAATCAGCAGTCTAGGGCTAAACTCTCCAGAACCCAGAAGAATGAAAGGGGGTCTCATTGAAATATGAAATCTTCAAGTGAGTTTCACAAGGTTGCCCCTTTCTGTGAGGGGTTGTCTACAACTAGGAGCCTGAATCATTAAAATAAAAAGGGTCAGCCTTTCAGAACTGAGGTAAGATGACTTTTCAGCAACCAGAGGATAGAATATTTGGAATCCTCTACCTAAGAGGTTGGCCGTACGTGCTCAGTAACTGAATGCATTCAGGCCAAAGATAGGTTCTCGGATACTAGGCCAATCAAGGGATGGAGAAGGGGGGTATCAAACCAAAATGGTGCCGAAGTAAATGATTGACATGAGGCCATGAAAGTAATGCTTGGCAGAGTAGAAATGAGAGGCCAGGTGGCCTGCTCCTGCTTCTGCTTCTTGAACTACCTTTCATTACACAGAGGTTGATTACCTGCTGGGTCCAATAGCTGCAGGACAGTGGCCACTGTACACATTAGCAGTTGCGGCAGAATACAGTTATGGCAGTGGAAAGAAGTAGAGACAAGATTGGTTAGAAATGTAGTGAGGCACAGAGAGGATGGCAGAGAAAGGTTGGGGAGTTCAGCTTATTTCTACATAGTTAACCAAATGAATAATCATAAATACATAATCATGACATTTGCACCATACGCTCCAATATTGGCCCTAGTCTCAGGTATAAACAATTGTTCGGAAGGTTTTGGTGCCTTCTGAAAGATTCCTGTGGTTTGGGGTTAACAGCACCTTCAGACCAGCTCTTATGCTAACTTAATTTATATGACAGATAGAGAGGGGATATGGAGGTCCAAACAGACCATTGGAGCAAACAGAAGAGGGGAAAAGGAGAGAACTGAACAGACGAGATGTAGTAGGTTGGAGTAGATGCGGCTGATTAAGGCAGCAATAAAGAAAGTAGGTTCAGTGTTGGTCCGGGGGGTGGGGGCCGCGGAGGAATGGGAGAACACCAGCAGTGAAATGAATGGGAGTGGGATGTAATGACACAAGGAAAAGTTATTCCCAAAGAAAACATTGTTGTAAGAAAGTGGACGTTGGATTAACCCCCTCTACTCAAGTAAGGTCAGACCTTTATTTGATATCAAAGCATGCCTTAGCCCTCTAATCAAAGGCTCCACTCAGCGGCCACTTTATTAGGTACACCTGTACAGTAACGCAAATATCTAATCAGCTAATCAAGTGGCAACAATTCAATGCATAAAAGCATGCCGGCTTAACAAAGAGGATCAGTTAATGCTGAGACCAAACATCAGAATTATCTAAGTGACGGTTAGTGTTAAATGGGGTGGTTTTAGTATCTCAGAAACACCTGATCTTCCGAGATTTTCACACACAACAATTACCAGAGTCTATAAAGAATGATGCAAAAAACGAAAAAACATTGAGTGTGGGTGAAAACGTCTTGCTTATGAGAGAGGTCGGGGAGAATGGACAGACTGGTTCAAGTTGACCGGAAGGTGACAGTAATTCAAATAACCATATGTTACAACACTGGTGTGCAGAAGAGCATCTCTGAATGCACAACACATCGATCCTTGAAGTGGATAGGCTACAGCAGAAGGAGACCGTGAAAAATACACCCCGTGACCACTTTATCAGGTACCGCTTGTACCTAATAAAGTGGCCACTGAGATTATTTTGGTCCATGAGGCCCACAATATGTGTGGGTCTCCACAGACTTTTGGACAAGTGATGTCAAAGCCAATGTTTTACACCACTTGATATCACTTCAGAAGCCTGATGGCCTCTGAGATTTACTAATCATACATTCTGGGTAGGATGCCGGCCAAATTTCTGGCAAATCTCTGTTCACATTTAGCCAACTGGGTTTTCATATATTTCCATTATATATACACCAAAACATTGTTCTATACATTTTCATTTTTTCTGCTCAAGAGATCAGTCATGCATATAGTGAAGGATTTTCACTTTCACATTAACTGGAATAAGGATCCAATTTGTGTCAGAAAAGTAGTGAACTCTCTGAGCAGTTTTTGGAATTCTGCTCAGCAAAATGTCCATCAGCCAATAATATTTAGTAATGAATAAAAACCCAAATTTGTACAACAGCTCAACAAGTACATGAATATCTAAAGGCAATTGCAATATGATTGAGTTCAATCAGAAAAGAGAAGTTCAAAACAGTTACTGATTCCAGTTTTAGATAAAATGGAGTTCTGTGACTTACATTCCACCGAGCAAGTCTGTGAATGAGTAAAATGGCAGGAGGTTAATGGAGGTATTCTACAAAACAAGTTAATGTAATATAGAACCAAGTTATACCCTTAAGTGCAACAATTCTATTGTCAATAAACAGTCATGGTTGAAGTAAGGGATGAGGTCAAACTAAAAGCATAAAAGAGATGAACTTGCTGATAAAGATGCAAAGAACAGAAAAAGGACAAAGAAGATAGTGGGAATGTGAAAAGAAATGTAAACTTATATAAAAATTAGCATAAAAACATGGACTCAAAAGCTCTTTGAAACTTGATAAAAGTGATGTTGTAAATAAAAACAAGAAAAGGCAGGAATCCTGAATATCTACTTGTTGATAGAATTTTATAGGAAGAGAATTACAACTCAAATACCTCCCCCCACTTCCCCGCCTACAAAAAAAAGGAAACATTTTGAATCAGATATTGACTCTTACCAAAATCAGCAAAGCATGTAAACAGCAATAAAGGACAAAAAAGTTACTTATTTATTGTTTGATTGAATGAGGTACAGCTTGGAATAGGCCCTTCCACCCCTTCGAGTCACGCCACCCAACAACCCCTGATCTAACCCTAGCCTAATCACGGGACAATTTACAATGACCAATTAACCTACTAAGCAGTACGCCTTTGGGAGAAACTGAAACACCCAGGGAAAACATACACATTCCATGGGGAGACATACAGACTCCTTACAGCTGACGTCGGAACTGAACTTCAATGCCGTGAGCTGTAACGATGTCGTGCTAACTGCTACTACCATGGCATCAGTGATCCTAAAGTGTGACAAATCCCCAGGATCAGGTGGTTTCCATCCCAGGTTCTTAAAGCGAGTAGCTGAGAACAAAGTCTTCCCAACTTTTCTGGTTCAGGATCTATTTGTTTGGAATAGAAAATGAGGGCATTATTGTGTAATATTAAAATATGTGGAAGGAAGGAAAACAGATTTTCTGGATTGGTTATCTTAACATACAGTAGCATGCAGAAGTCTTGGACACACATATATACTGTAGCTAGGGTGCCTAAGACTTTTACACATACTGTATATTAGTTAAAATAGGAAGGTGGTTGGGAAACAGAAATAAGAGCACTTAGCTTTGTATTTATTTACTCAGTAGAAATATGTGTTATTTGGTCACTGCAAAGGCATAATATACAGTACTGTGTTAAATCACCAGGATATGATAAAAGAGAAATGGTGTTATGGTTAAAGAGTAATGGTGTTGCAATTTTTTCGTCTGTAAGGTGAGAGCACAAGGGGACATGCAAAATCCTGATTAGATCGTATCTAAATACTTTAGGAAGATCTGGATGCTTCATCCTAGGAAGGAGAAGATGTAGTATCTATCAAGGGTACACCAAAATTACAAAGCCAATGTTGGAATTTACCAGATTAAGCTTCGTTCAAAGTATCGGGGGAGTTGTATGGTGTATGGGGATAAATTAACTTTCTCTAATTGGTTTAGTATTTTTACCTCTGAGTTAAATAATAACTACAGAATTCAGTTCCACTATAGAGACTTCAGCACATAATCCAGATGCTAGTAGTGCTGAGAGAGAGTTGTAATGACAGAGATGCTATACTGAGTTCTCTGCCCACTCTCTCAGGCAGGTTTGAAGATACTTCACCCTGTTTTGAAGGGTAGGACTATTTCTCCTTGGCATCTTGGCCAATAATAATTTTACAGTCTATGTTGCTGGAAAAATCTGATGATCCCTTAATTATCACATTGTTATTTTTCAGGATCTTTTACCACATAAACTAGCTGTCGTATATTTCATATTAACACTGCAACTTGCTCTCTATATAATTTAGTTGCCTATTCAGTGATTAGGAATATTTTCAGGTAGCAAAAAGATGTTATATAAATGTAAAATTCATTTATTCTTTCTTTCTGACCTAAATTTTGATTTAGATGTATTGTGGATTCATTCATTCATGTATAAGTGTTTAGATTATGTGCATAATATGTATGGAATATATTCTGCTACAATTCTGCTGCATGCTTGTCAGTAAACTGATCTAGTGAAGGAAAGGAGTAAAAATTTATCAAACTTCTTTTTGAATGTAGTTCCAAACTCAACCACTTGCTACAGTCTACTGATTTAATGCTACCTTTGCTTTCACTGGCATGGTTGCAGGTTAGCAGCAGATCATAAATTTGTATTTGTTAGTGAAAAGCTATTTTGGATTTTAAAATATATTTTTTTGCACTGCCAAGTAAAATACTAAGTCACAAAAAGAAAGCCAGTTCTCTAGTCTCTGGTGACCAGTGGCTGTGGTAGGGAGCTTGTTTTTGAGCTAGGTCTTAGGCTCAGCTCCACATCTGGATGTAGATTGTGTTACATTTCTGAGTTACCAAAGCAATGCAGCACAATATCAGTCTTTTTCAGTGTCAAATGTCCATAGCAGGTAACAAGCTTTAACCCATTCACAGATCTCTTGAGAGCAGCTCTTACTAATTTCAGAAACTTCTGTGCCAATGTGTATTTACTGTCTGAAAAAGGGTTAAATCCTCCTCTTAGTTAAAAATTATATCTATTTTCCCAGTGGTTCACCATCAGCATAGTGCACTTCCCTTTAATAAATCTGTTCTATATGGACTTCACAGGGTGAAAAGACTAGGAGTGTCGAGGCAGAGGCTATTGACATGCACTTCATTACAATACTAAGTCACTACTTCGGAACTGTCAGGGCCAATTTTTGCTTCTTGATGGTTGTTTTCTGGATCATTCTGGCTTATTTCAGGAGGTACTGCCATGGATATTCCAGAGTTACCGTATCAAATTTGAGGAGACAGCCCTTCTTTTGTTGGCTTACAAAGCCCATAATTATTGACTATAGCTGGCATATTTATATATAGATCTCTCATTACATGCCACAATCCTCTCAAGAAGATTATTTTAAGAAAATGACAAACTAATGAGTCAATGCTGCAATCATGGGTTTCAATCTATCTTTGAGAGTTTCTGTAAAATTCTGAATTGTATGCTGCATGAATTGCCATGTGGGTTAATAGGTGTGGCAGAAAGTAGATTCGCTCACAAACTGAGAAAAAGGCGAGCAGCTTCGTACGCAAGATTTTTACTCAGGTTTTTCTCTGACCAATTATCTGTTTGGAATCGTACCTTCCAAAGTTACTTTGCCCGAGTGAGCTTTTACTGGGCCCAGCCATGGGGAATGGACAAGGGAAGAGGGAAAGAGGGTATAAGGAGACCTTGTTCTATCCCTGCTCACCAAACATGCATATACATTTCCTGCAGGAGTGGGAATCCAGCTATTTCTTCCCCTGTTATAATTGAGGTGCTAAGGTTCTGAACCATAACGAAGGTCACACACAGGCCAATCATAGAGTCTTGCATCCCCCTGTTATGTTTGTTTCAAGTGTGGTATGGCCCCTGGAAAACAATTATTTCTCCATCCATGATTAATAGGTCTAAATTATAAATATTGTTGCAGGATAAATGTTACTTTACAAGGCAGTCCTGTCATACTGCACATTGCACAACTGTATGGCACTCTTAATATGACAAATGTGATCCAACAGTACTACACGGCTGCGTAAGAATGATGGGTGAAACAGGGAGTGTAATAGAAGAAGAGGAGAAGCAAGCGGATTTATGTGGAGTATCAGGGACAAAAGTCTAGAATGCTAGAAAACAACTTCTAATGACAGAAATTTTGCAAGATTCAGTCAAACAGACAAGTCAGTGAATAAGTGGAAACAAGAAATAAAAGGACAGGATTCACATAGTATCGACCAGTCCCCGTCCAGTTATTCCTTCCTCCAACTCCACTTCACCTGGCACTACAGAAAGAAAGACCAGTGGAGAGAGATGGAAAAAAATGAAAGAGAAGAGACAATGAAGGACACAATAAATAGAAGAGGAAAAATAAAGAAGCAAGAATTGAAGTGGTAAAAAGTATTGAATGAAAGAGAAGATGGATTGTATGATGGTTCTCTAGAGCCCTAAAGCACTTCACAAACATTCAAATACATTTGAAGTGTAACATTAGCATGGTTTTTGGCTTGCATTCTGTAAAAGCATGAGAGATCAACTAATAATATTAAGACTCTTATGTCCATATTTTTCATCCAATTTTATGGGGAATATAAAAATAAGGGTAGAATATAGGATTTAAATTGAAAATGAATTACAACTTCTTGCCAAGATTGAGTTATCCCACCTTTACTGCAATCTTCCCTAAAGACCACAAATTAAGGGCTAAATAGCATTATGAAGCATTGATTTCAATGCATTATACATCCAAGTGTTCCTTAAGGTTGTTATAGCCAAGGGAGGTAGTGGGGATAAGCTCCCACTACCTACTAAATGCTCCCAATGACATACATCTCAAATAGTCTCTGACAACCAAGTCCAGCTTCCTGCCTTCATTGTGTGTCTTAGCTGCTAAGCCTGACAGACCCATTTTTACTGAAAGGAGAATGGGCAAGGGCAAGAAACTGGTGCCTTAAAACCAGTTGCTTTAGGCAGCTGGCTCTCATCAGCCACTGTTGGCAGCTCATCTTGGAGAAAGAAAACTCAGATCTCAAACCTCCACTTCCTTGCAGCAATACCCATTCTTGGGGACGTCTTCAGGAGTAAACTAAGGAAAAATCTGGAGCTGGGGATCCTAAGGCTTGCCCTGGCTTACATATGGGATACAACATCCATCATCAACCTCCACCAAGGGAGAGCTTCTGATGCAACCAAACAAAATTCAAAAATGATTCAGAGAAACAGGGTCTCATCACCAACTGGAAGTGTTTGTGGTGCTTTGTTGGAAATGAATGTCAACGTGCCTAACAAACATTAGTGGTCTGCAGAACAACAATGACCTAAAAGAGTGTTTAGCGCTTATTTGAAGCCATATATTTATCTCCCCACACCAGCAAATGACCAAACTAATACCATTTTGTTGAACATAACATTGAAGGAATGAAGGCTCCATCTCTAGTGCTACTTAGAGAGTTCAGAAAGTAGTTGCAGGTTAATGGCTAGGTTGTTTTATCTGGCAGCTGATGTATTTTTACTGTTTCATAAGTTTCTTGTACTTGGCCAGAGGCTGAACACTCTACAAGGCTGGTCTGGCTGGTCTTGCAGAACTTTTTGCCTAGTAAAATATTGTGCTTCCAGACCTCATTTCGCTGGTAGGACTTCTTCTGGGAATTTAGCATGTCTAGGAAAACAAGAAGAAACTGTGCAATATGGGGCAAGATATTAGAAAGTGGATGGCCCTGTCTCATGAAGACTAAAGTTATCCTTCTCACTGTGTGCTCACCTGTCGTTTTCTTCCAAGATTTTTAGTGGGACATCATTACTTTTCCAAGAGTGAAAACCGTCTATCCTTGACTACCTTTTGGCTCCCAGTCATTGAGGCAATTTTATATCCAGTGCCACAATTTCCTCATCATGTGCTTCCACCTTCTTAATAAGGCTTCTGGGTGCCATAGTGCCAAAATGCTTCAAAACTTGATATTGTAACATCTTTTCTATTATATCAACAATCAGATCAGTCAGACATCATGTGGAATGGCATTAAGAAATTTTATCCTGGATTTCTTTATTTAACCCACAGCTTTCCAAGTGAATGTTTATCCAATCATGAAATGACAATTTCCTCATTATTGTTCATTATCATTAGGCAGAATGAAGTTGTACGTTTATTCTTTTTCCTTTCTTAGTAACATTGTTGGAATGTTCATCCCCCAGTATAGCTCCTGTGTTTAACAAGGACTATATGAATGTGACACCACAGCAGATATACCTGCACAAAATATATATTAACTAACATAACAACAATATGTAAAAGCTGAATTCCTATCCTTGTATTTAGATGACTTTGCATTAGAGATAAAAATTCAAAAATCTGAAATACAGAATAGAATCAATCCTGACCTCTTTCTGTGTGGAGTTTGCATGCTCTCCCTGTGACTCCATGGGTTTCTTTATGGTGCTCTGCTTTCCTTCCACATCCTAAAATCATGCAGGTTGGTGGCTTAGTAGTCACTGTAAATTCCCCCAGTGTGTAAGTGAATGGTAATCTGGATAGAGTTGATGAGAATGTGGGGAGAACAAAATCGGATTAATGTAGGTAGAGTCCTGACGAAGGATCTCGGCCCGAAAAGTCGACAGTGCTTCTCCCTATAGGTGCTGCCTGGCCTGCTGCATTCCACCAGCATTTTGTGTGTGTTGTAATGTAGGTAGATGTTTGACGGTCACTGTGGAATCAGTGGACCAATGGATCTGTTTCTGTACTGTTCTCCATGACATGAGGCCCTACATCAAAACAAAAATAAACTTATCTATCAACAAGAAAGTCCCTTTAATCTTATAATCCACATGCCACAATGCAATATGTCATCAGGTGGAATGTTTCAATCAGCTCAGTACCTTGTCCTTGTAAGAAGATTCAACTCACCTAGAACATCAATTGAATCTTGTCAAGGTGCTCCCAGAAACAGTGTGCTTTCTGTGATACAGTGCTCAGGACTTCCCAGGTTACTCGACAAAACCTAAGGATACAAGATGTAGTACGACTAACAAAACACTAATCATACGCCAACTTTGGATAAAGTGCTGTTTCATTAATCCCATTGGTAAGTCCAGCAGCAGCTAAGCTCAATATATGCAAGTTTGTCAGTGTGACCAGCACAACAAGCCTGAACTCTAACACGGAATTTGCAGAAACTAAGTGCTGTTTTCCTGACGTTAGCAGTTTTAACTGTGTATATATTAAATAAATATGAGCATGTTTATTAGTAAGTCATCAAGATGTAGAAGACATCCTCAAAGGTCATAAAATTACGTGACTGGAAAGAGCTGAACCCTTAACTGTTATATTAATTACATTGCAAGGGTACTGTCATATTAGAGTGCAGGGAATGGTCAGTTTTCTTCTATCAGAAAATGTTAATGTGCACACTATATTGTGATTTAAATAAGCCTATCTGTCATGTATATTTAAAACTAGCTCTTTACAGCCCACGGGGAGAAAGAGCATCTCCCAAGCTCAGGAAAGAAATGAAAGCTGTGCAGGTTGACAGTTATGATGGCTGTCACTGCTTGTCCAGATTTTCGGTAAAATTTACATTGAAAAATAGCTCTGAAGAAGAATTGCTCTTTGCATCCATTTCTCCATATCTGCAATGAAAATAATTTTTTTTAAAATCCCACCTCCATTTCATTACAAAGGGTCAATTTTAGCTGCAGCGGGATGCTGGTTCCTGTTTCATTTGGCCAAAAGGAGTATCATTGTGATGTTTCTACTCCAAAGAATAGGCTTTGTTCACTCAATCATCTCAGATTATTTTGTGCTTTATCTCATCTCAACTGTAATTAGAGCTGCAAATTTCATTGTATAGAGCTAATGATTTCTGAAACAAGACCAAGACGACTTCTTTCGATGGTGCTTGAAAGCATTCCTTTAAATTTTGTATGGATATGAACTTACAGTTTCAATTATATATGTTGTACTGTATGTTATCCTTTTCTTCTTTTTCCCACCAACTTTCTCTTTCATCTCCTCCTGTTGGAAAGAGCTACCCAAATCCACTTAGTTTCACGGGGCAATACAATTTCTGCTTCCTTGGCTGAACATGATTTTTTTAGGCTAGTTTAACACAGGGGGTTCAGCACTGAAGCCGTTTGCTATTCCTCATCTAAACATACACAGCCCTGGTAGAATCACCAGGGAACAGTTCTGAATGGAATTCCTGCCCAGTCTGACATTGAAACTCTTCCTCCACTTAGAACAGCTATTGAAGTCCAGGTGAAGATGAAACCAGAAATCGTTTTGGTCCATTCAGTGGCTTCATCAGTTAGACAATCAGTGCACAGGAGCATGCTTGCAATTTACTGATACGCCTGTCCTTTAGTTTTATACTGTGACAGAAGCTTCCTTTCAACAGCAACAGTCCAAACCACTGAACTGTGAATGAAATAAAAGAAACTAGACGATCGCATTGTGCATCAGTGCAGAACTATTTTTGTGACTGTGGCAGAGCCTTGTCTGTGGTGATTTAATGGAATTGTCTTCTATTCAAGTAACCTGGCCTCCTTGATGCATAGTTTTGAGGAACTGAATGCTCCTTGGCAAATAGCTGTTTTAGGTATGCTAAGGCACATCAGGCTAAACAACACACAAAAAAAAATCCACAAAAATTCCTCCTGATCCCCAAAGCTTCTGGTTGTTGTAGTGGAATATGGAATACTGCTCTTTGAAGGCCTCACTCTCACATTAACTTCAGCTCATGAAGGCAGGTGACATATTTCCTGGCAGTAGAATTTGAGAGCCACTTGAGAACAGGCCAGTTTGGATCACTGGAGACTGTTCACAAATTCTACTTTTAAAGAGTCTGTTTTTGAACAGCGGACCTTTACTTTGATTCAGAAATTAATGGAACTTTTTCTCCCTCCCCCACCCCAACATGTTTCAGCACATTAGTCTATTCCACACTGACTTCATATTCATCAAGGTCCCTCTCACTGGTGATTACTGGCATTCATTAAGAAACTTCCTTGTCTCCTCCGTCTCCAGGCATGTTTCCTCTTTTAACCTTGATTGATCTTACCCTCTCTCTAGTCATCTCCCTGTTCTTCACATACATGTAGAATGCCCTGGGGCTTTCCCTAATCCTATTCACCAAGACCTTCTTTCTTTCCTAGAATATCCCCTTCTAACTCTCCTAAATCCTTTCTTAAACTCCTTCCTGGCTTCCTTGTAACTCTGAAGAGTCCTGTCTTATCTTTGTTTCCTAAATTTTGAGTATTCTTCTTCCTCTTCACCAGATGTTCTACCTCTCTTGGTTCCTTCACCCTATCATTCTTTCCTTGCCTCAATGGGACAAAGCTATTCATCTATTCTCAAGTTACTCTCCCAAGTTTCTGCTTAAGTGCATCATAATTATCCCTTCCCCAATTAAGTAATTTCCCATACCATCTGCTCCTATCCTTGTCCAAGAATACACTGAGAGATATGACCCCTGACTAGTTCATTGCCTAGAACTAGATCCAGAATGGCCACTCCTCTAGTCAGTCTATCCATAATATTGTGTCAGGAATCCTTCCTGAACACACCTAACAAACTCTGAACCTCTTGCACTAAGGAAGTGGCAATCAATATTAAGGAAATTGAAGTCATCCTTGACAGCAACCCGGTTATCTTTGCACCTTTCCAAAACCTACCTAAAGATTTGCTCCTTAGTGAGCCTGTTGCTATTGTGGGACCTATGGAATACTCCCAACAGAATGATTATTCCCTTCCTGTTTTTGACTTCCTCCCACACTGACACAGTAAACGACCTCTCCCTTTCTGCTGCTGTGCCACTCCCTTATGTATTTTGCCTCTCCCTCTGTCCCTTTGGTGAAATTAAAAATAATGAGTCGTTCTGATAAAGCAAATATGGTCATGATATATCTGTAACCAATAGGCACAGATTTTAGATTTTGGCAGAAGGCAGAGTATCCTGAAGTGTGTAATATTCCTTTCTTCTACTGTGCGATTTTATACTCTGGCAGATGTTCCCTGAAAGTCTGGTAGAAACAAATTTAGAAGCATCTTCAAAATGGAACAGGATCAATGTGTGAAAAAAGAAACAAAAGAAAGAGTTATGAGGAAGAGAAAGCTGGTGAATAATCAGACCTTTTTTTTAGAGAAGCATTGGGCCAAATGCCAATGGTTCTGGATTGCCAAAGTCACTCATAATTTTTAGTTTCTCCATTCAAATCTTGTTAATCCTCAGCTTTAAAGAGAGCTGAATCTGGTTCTATGGCCTCTCAACTCACATCTCCTTTCCATCTCTTACAAGGTCACGTCATTCTTCTAAATTGCAATAGTACAATACCTGTTTTAAAATAAAACTTGTGGAACTACATTTTGAATTCAATGATTATGAGTATCAAGCCAAAAAACTGGTCACAGCCCATCCTGACAGTGCACATGACGTTAGTGATTACAGACCTGGCAAGTTAATGTGAAAATGTGCATGGAAACTGAATTATTTTTAAATGCTATTAAAATCAAAATATATTGTGTAATGCTGGTCACTTGGAGAACACTGATCATATGGATAAATTAAATAAGTGAGCAGTAGTTTGGTTTGAGACTGCCCATTACAGAGAATGGAGCAAAACATGATATGTTTCGACAAACAGAGAATGATAGAGGAACTCAGAAAGTCAGGCAGCATCCATGGAAGAGAATAAACAGTCTATGTTTCAGCCCGAGGTTCTTCATTAGGACTGGAAGAAAGGAGGCAGAAGCCAGCGTACGAAGGTGAGGGAAGGCGAGGAGTACAAACTGGCAGGTGATAGGTGGACCAGGTGAGGAGGAAGGTGATTGTTGCCTGACTTGCTGAATTCCTCCAGCATTTTGTGTGTGTTGCTCATGGTTGTCAGTATCTGCAGAAACTACAGTGTTGACTTAACGATATGTTTGTATTTCTTTCTTTGTGGTTTCAGTTTTGGCAAATGCAAAAGTTTGAAGTGAAATGTGGCAGATTGATTTCTCACACATTTGTCCACAGCAGAAAACTATCCCTCATAGGTCAATAATTTTGATGTGCAATACAGTGTAGAATAATCATGCTGATTAGGTCACAGCAGAGAAGCTGGTGGAGTTTTCCTCATGAAGTCAAGTCAGGTCAGGTTTATTGTCATTTAACTCTATACAGTACGAGTATACCGTCGTATACCATCAAAACAAGACATTTCTCTGAACCAAAGTGTAAAGCATGGTGGGGTATTCATAAGTCACATAATTTACGAAAGTAAGGATGAAATCTAAAGCTGGATTACACATAAGTAAACAAACTAAAGTGCATAACTCAAATATTGTAAGGTACAGAACAAAGAACTGATGATATCTTGAATGCAATGTGGCAGGGAGTTCAGAAGCCTAATGGCCTGAGGGAGGAAACTGTTTCTCATCCTAACCGTACTTGTTTTTATATACCTGAGTCTACTGCCTGATAGCAGAAAGTCGAAGATGATTCTGGATGGATGGGTGGGATCATTAATAATACTAAAGGCCCTGTGTATGCAGCACTCCTGATAAATGTCCCCGATGGACTGGATGGAGACCCCTATGTTCTCACAGTCCTTTGTAGGGACTTCCAGTCTAATGCATGGCTGTTCCTATCTCAGACAGAGATTAAACTTGTCAGGATGCTCTCAATAGTGCTCCTATAAAATTCAGTTAAGATGGATGGGGCGGGGGGGGAGAGGTGAGCTTCACTTCCCTCAATCTCCTTAGGAGGTGGAGACACCACTGTGCCTTCTTTGTATATTGAAAGGGGTTAAGGGAAGATTTGATAGTGATGTTCTAATTCAAGAAAGCTTTTGATAAAGTAATGAAGGATAAACTCAAATTTATGGAATACTAATTTTGCTCAGTTGATATATGGACTGCCTCCAACTCATGGGCAAAGGCCACACATTTAAGGTTATTGACAAGGTAACTAGAGATACGACAGAATAAAAAAGTACACTGTACATTAGTATGATCTGGAATGCTCTGCGAGGTGGATTTATTTGAAAAGTTAAAAGGAAATTGGATAAGTACAGAAGAAAAACTGGAAGCTCAAAAGTTATGGAGCTAATTGGATAGTGTCTTCAATTAACCAACACCAATGAAAGAGGACAATGGCTTTTTTTCTGTGTTGTAGTATTTTTCTATGCAGGGATAAGTGATATTATTCTGAAACTCATATAACCATATAACAATTACAGCACAGAAACAGGCCATCTCGGCCCTTCTAATCCGTGCCGAACACTTACTCTCACCTAATCCCACCGACCGGCACTCAATGCATAACCCTCCATTCCTTTCCTGTCCATAAACCTATCCAATTTTTTTAAAATTACAAAATTGAACCTGCCTCTACCACTTCAACTGGAAGCTCGTTCCACACAGCTACCACTCTCTGAGTAAAGAAGTTGCCCCTCGTGTTACCTCTAAACTTTTGCCCCCTAACTCTCAACTCATGTCTTCTTGTTTGAATCTCCCCTACTCTCAATGGAAAAAGCCTACCCACGTCAACTCTGTCTATCCCCCTCATAATTTTAAATACCTCTATCAAGTCCCCCCCCCTCAACCTTCTACGCTCCAAAGAATAAAGACCTAACTTGTTCAACTTTTCCCTGTAACTTAGGTGCTGAAACCCAGGTAACATTCTAGCAAATCTTTTCGGTACTCTCTCTATTTTGTTGATATCTTTCCTATAATTCGGTGACCAGAACTGTACACAATACTCCAAAATTGGCCTCACCAATGCCTTGTACAGTTTTAACATTACATCCCAACTCCTATAATCAATGCTCTGATTAAGCTTTCTTCACCACCCTATCCACATGAGATTCCATGATTCCACCTTCATACCTACCACCTTGTTTGTTTAAGATACATGGACAACCTGGTCAATAAACTCTTACTCTGAAGTATTCAACATTGACAGTGAGTGCAGAAAATTTTAAAACATTCCTGTCTTCAACAACCAAATGCTTGGTTTTCAGGCATGTAATGATTATGTTATGCATGGACTAGCAAAGCAGTTAATCAGAGTTCATTGACAATTCCAACACTTAGAGACCTGGGACAAAAGAATCATGGTGGGTCAAACTGAATGCAGTTCAAGCCACCACCTTATTCTCAGTCACTCTCTTACCAAGTCAGCACTAATCTTGTCTGAATGCTTAGATCCAAACATGCTGGGCTTCCAAATTTCAAAGTGGCCTGTCGAGGTATAGCTTAGCCTCAACAGTGACCAAACTTTAGCCTGTTTATAATAGAGACTCTGTCCCCAGAACATTGTGGTAGATTCTGAGAAGAGGCAAGGCTGGAGACAAGTCTTCACCCCTGAGACCTTCTAACACTCTAATGGCTCAGATAAACAAAAGTCATTTAGAAACTTCCCAATTGCTTTAAGTAATAAGAAAACATTTAAAATGATTAAATAACAATTTTTATTAAAATACTAAAAACTAATTTACAACATTAAAATAAAGTAAAATAAGTAACAGATCGCTAAACGTACCATTTGCTTGCTAATCTCCTGCCTGAGCATCTTACACTCAGCTAATCCCAGACTCATGGTGAAGCTGTCTAAATCCAGAACAGAGTTACCTCTGAGCAGCTGAATACCAAAAGCTCCCTTCGAATAGTCAGCGCAATGTGGCCCAATCGCTTATTATTGTGTTTGCATTTGAAATTTTAAATACAGTCATGGAGATATATCCAGTTTAAATACTTACTTAAGTTTAATTAGAGGAAGCAAGTCTTAAAAAGTAACAAATATTTTGACACAAACAAATAATCAGCTAATGGAGCAACAAAATCTTTCAGCTAAATTTAAAGGAATATTTGGCAGAGTAAGAAACTGGTGGGAAAAATGAACTAATAAGGATGAAGATTAACCATGTTAGTTACAACCGAGTGGACTGCTTAATATTTCAGTTCACCTAACCTATGAAATAACTTGTTCATAGCAAGTCAGGGTGCAGAGTATCTTATCCCTGAACAGTCATCCCTTCCACTCATAACTCCCCCTTACTTGCAAGACGTTCATTATATAAATAATCTAGTTTACATTCTGTAGATTCTAATATCACAGCCCTCTGAATTTCAATGAATATCATCCATGCAATGCTGCATAGTATAAGATTATTAAGTAACTGAAACCACACTATATTAAATTTGAATAGAACAAGGCTAATGGTATGTTAAATCACACATGCTCCAAGTGACAGTGAATATTGCAACCGGATGAAAAGTGAGAGCACTGTGGAAATAGGATGTGGTTTGATTTTGATAATAATGATGTTTCAGTATGTTTAATGAAACAGTGGACTGAGGGCAGATTAAAGCATGAAAGAAAACCAATGACTTCAATCAGGCTGATTTTCCTAACCTGGTATCCAACACTCTAAATGTTCTTTATCATGGTCATTTTAAGAATGTGGACACTGCCACATAGTAGCATTTGCTGTCTTCTTCACTTGAATCATTAAACAGTCATACAATATGTATTGCAAAAACATTAGACAATGCATGTTATCTATAGATACTCATAAAGTAGCAAAGCTGTTACTGTGATTTACTGAAGGCACAGCATCAGAAAGACAAGTGTAGATAAAAATGTCTGTCTATAAATTTTCTAAATGTAAGGAACAAATTTATTTCAATTTGGTCTAAAGAATATGACTAAAGAGTGATCTTGAAATGCAAACGCACTGGGCGTCAAATTGTCGTGGGTTCGCAAGGTATTTAAATCGTCAGGTCTGGAGGCAGCAAAGGCATTGGTGAAAGTATGTGAACTGATGGATTGAAGCATGCAGAAGTGGATGATATCATGGAAGTAAATTGGGATGCCTTTCAAATGGGAGGGGATATGAAGTTAAAAGCTCAAAGGTCACCTAAGCTGCTTAACTTTCATGCACACTGGTTCAGCCTGAGACAATGGCACAGGAATCATTAGCAAGAATCCTGAGAATGTTGTAGGTAAATTTAATCAAGCCT
Source organism: Hypanus sabinus (assembly GCF_030144855.1). Classification (NCBI taxonomy): domain Eukaryota; kingdom Metazoa; phylum Chordata; class Chondrichthyes; order Myliobatiformes; family Dasyatidae; genus Hypanus; species Hypanus sabinus. The sequence goes on from NC_082722.1 coordinate 34,894,195, forward strand.
CATTCCTGACTGTGCCAGAGGACAAAAAAATATTGATTCCGAAGATCCAAATGTAACCTGTGTGAAGGACGGGAACAGGAACTTAATAAACTTTGGAGTGGAAAAGGGGGATTTGAGATGAATCTGGTATTTGCAGGAAGGAATGTTTTTTTGCACAAGGGAGGATTTTTTTTACAAAAGAAATTAATTTTTACCATGTTAGCAAGGTAAGGATGCCAGATGATCAACAGCCTGAAAAGAATGGGTGAGGAACAAAGAAGACGCAGTATTAGGGCTAGGACAAAGAGGAGAAAACTTGCTTGAATTTGCAAGTGCAAAGAAAGGAAGCTGCGGAGCATCCTAAACAGATGGACTCCATTTTAGAGCTGCAGTCTGGCAACTTGTGAGTGAAGGTGAGTGCCGGAAGCTTTGCGGAGACTCGTCTGAGATGTTGGGATGTGGAAGTAAGAAACTAAGAGACTTTCCAGCACTCCAAGGTGGTCCTGGCAGAGTGGGTAGGAGGCCTAAACAGTGAGATGCCTGAAGGTGCTTGATACGGTGCAGCCAAATTTTGGATGGATAAGTAATTGAGATGTATATTCGAAGAGCTAAGTTGAAGATAATTCAAGCATGATAAAGTGACATCTGTGGGAATGGAACTAGTTTCATTATGACAGACTGCAGAAGAAAACAAAGGTCATATTTTAACATCCGTTTTATTAAAATAAAATTAAAGGAAACAATCTATGAAAAGTTCAAACATACAGCTCTATTGAATAGAATAAAATGCACTTTATGGGGCATTTTCTTTCTCGAAAAAGATAGAGGCTATTTGGCAACTGTTTTTTTCTTAAATTAAAATGTAAACAGAAAAGGCTGCTAAGCCTGTTAATCAAAAATGTATGAAATGTTTAACAATTCTTATTTTCCACTTTGTGCTCACGGATTATTTATTTAAGCTTTGCATTGATAGTCCAGTAGTGTGAAACAGAATCTTTGAGCTGAATGTGGTAAAGCGACAGATGACTATAACCTGTTTAACAAAGGAAAAAGAAAATAATAGTGGTTTGTAGCATAATGTAGGTATAGTTACTAAATGGTAACAATCAATACAATAAGGTTGATCTGAGCAGGCAGTCAAGCCGGGGCTTGTTCTGAGTATTTGGGTGAGGTTGAATTATCCCATTCTTTTCACTTGTGTTTTTCTGTGATCTACCAGTCAAGTATGTGATTGGATTTCATCTCAACAAAACCTTAAATTACACACCTATTGTGTCTCAGCTAAGCCCAGTTTCACAGCAGTGGAGAAGGTTCCTGACTGTTCTTTTGGATGCTCTTCGATCTGTCCCCTGCTATCATACCCAGGTTGTCGAATGAATAATAGGATTAGAAACCCTCATCTACGAAATGCTGTAATTGTCACATTTGGTGGGCTGACAAAAGCAATAGGTGATGGATAGGTACTGCACAATAGAAGGACATGTGTTCAGTTTGCACGGACCAACGAAACTTCACCAACAATAGAATTGAATGGAGTCTGACTGTTCTTAAATTGACAAACAATTTCAAGGTAAATTTCAAGCATTCTAATTACATCCCAGAGCACAGTCTCTCAGGAATCAAACATAGCAAGTAATATTTGTCTCACAGCTTCGCTTGTTTCAGTTTGCTACAGATGCTGCACATCAGCTTCTTTCCAGTGGCCTTTCACACCATCACTTCAAAAATGCTTCAGACTGCTCCACAGATGTTTTGCTGTGTGCCAGCGTTCAGCTTCCCCCTTGGTTGTTAGTGCTTGATTTTAATTATAAGTGTGTACATCACATATTGTGAAAGGCGCTAGCCCTGACCACCATATACAAAAGGACATTTAACAGGGAAGGCAGCTGATGACCCTTCCCGCTCCTTCGTCCCCAGCATCTCTTTCAGCTATTAACACTTGAAGTGTGCACCCTCTCAGTACCAGCTGTATGTGTTGTGCATCCATTGCTGCAATATCTACTACGGATGCATACTAAGCAACTGCTGGTGGGAATTCAATCTTTTATTTTGTACTTTTCCTCTTGCTCAGCTTGGCCACTGACTTCTTGAATTTTCATCTAATCCACTTAAAACATGTGAAACCTATTCAAACTGTATTAGCTATCCCCACTGGTAAAGCTGTGTACATTGCTCTAAGAATGGACACCAGACGACCCCTTTATTTTACCTGACAGCTCCCTTGTCAATTCCGCATCCAGTTCGAGGAATACATCGGAAACCTGGCCAGCATGTACAAACGATAGTGCTGCAGGGCCATTTTCCTCAAGAATGTGTTGTCATCACATCACATCCCCAGTGCAGGGCTGCACTGAGCCCTGTTTTGTTTATTTCCAATGAATAAACATCTTTGTCCTCTTTTCTTCTAAGCCTCGATTTAACAAATTTTAAAGACCATAGGACAAATGCATGTCAATTCATGCAGAGAATGTTATCCACCACCAGATTTGGGTCATAAATGTTGAACTAGTGACTTTGACAGCATTTCTATCAATGTTTAAAACTGTCCATTTATATCAGTGTGATTATATCATTTCACAGACAAAACATTTTGGTGGAGGAAGGTGAGGCAGTAGGCAAGGTTCTCATAATGATTATGACTATGTAAAACTGCATCCAAAATTGTAATAACTATGAGTAACATTTTCTTTTTTGTAACATTTCCATTCAAACTTATTCATGTCAGCAAATATGAAACCTGCCACGAACTAGCTTAATTGGGAAGCAGCCTCGCACACAAATCTTTTCTTTTAAAAATATTTAATCAAAAAAACTATACTTGATTATTTTCGGAATAGTAATTTGGTGCACTTTGAACAATTCAGTAGAAAATGGCTTTATCACACAGAAAGAATAATTGTTAATCACTGAGGCTAGACCTTTGTAAGTAACCTGATTTTAATTATGCGATGTAAGATATGCTCCTTCTGTTGTGTAATGGAGTCAGATCCATCATTATTATGTAAAATCTCTGTTGCTGGTTCCACTTACATTTGTGTGATACCTGATACACATGCAATACAAAGAACAACAATAAAAGGTGTTAGTGAAATAAATCTACATTAATTTTTCTCACAATATCAAATAAAATCTTACTTCATTGGTGTTCTATATGGCAAATGGAACAGCTAGTTTGGAACCTTTGTTCTTATCCTGTACTCAGGTGGATTTACTGAAGGCAAGAATTGAATTCAAACTACAAGGTATGACCAGATATTCACCGAACCTAACAATGAATTGCTGGCTCTTGTGTTTCCCCTCGGATTAAACCTTTACCATCTACAAAATATGACAAGTTAAAACACTGTTGTTCATTGCCCACATATAAACTGGGTATTTTTTTTATCATTCTAAGCATCATAAGCAAGAGTGGAATGTATCACAAATGCCCTTGAACTGAATAGCTTGCTGTGGTATTTCAGAGGCACGTACAAGTCAGCCACGTTATGTAGCTCTGGGTTCCTAAGTGGGCACGTTGCCTTCCCTAAAGGACACGTGAACCAGATGGCTTTTTATGACTTTCCTGTACTGTCATGATCACCACTACTAATGCTAGAGATTTATTCCAGATTATTTAATTAACTAAATGAAAATTCCCCAGCAGTTATGAGGGGATTTAAACTCTCCAGATAATTTGTTAAGTAAGCCATGTTCAGAACAATAGCTAAGTTTTTTTTAAGGGCAAATATTTTATTTGACAGTATCCCCTAGTACTGCATATCTCAACATATTCAACAGGGTGTGGACTGCAAGGTAATATGGAGTAGTAAAGTTTAGGACTGTTCACATTCAATTCCTTGTTGGTATAAATGGGAAGATTGCAAATATTTCATTTTATGTGAACTCCAAATCAGCATGACACTATACCGCCCTTCAGTTTAAAGAATGCCCGTTTCGAAATCCTGTTGTTTTCAGCTACACTTTTTTGTTTCGTCATTAACTTACACTCAGTGGCCACTTTATTGGGCAAGCCTTGGAAAACAGTGTTGTCTTCTGATGCTGTAGCCCATCCTCTTGAGCATTCAGAAATGCTCTTTTGCACATCACTGTTGTAACACATGGCTACTTGAGTTACTCTTGCTTTCTCCACAGCTTGAACCAGTCTGGCCATTCTCCTCTGAGCTCTCTCAGTAAAAGGCATTTTCACTCACAGAACTGTTGCTTGCTGAATGTTCTTTTTCATTCTTTGCACCATTCTCTGTAATTTCTAGAGACTGTTATGTGTGAAAATCCCAAGAGATCAGCAGTTTGGGATACTCAAACAACCCCATCTGGCACAAACAATCGTTCCACAGCCAAATTCACTTAGATCACATTTTTTTTCACCATTCTGATGTTTGGTCTGAGTAACAACTGAACCTCTTGACCATGTCTGCATGCTTTTATGCATTGAGATGCTGCCACATGATTGGCTAATTAGATATTTGCATTAATAAGCAGGTGCACCTAATACAGCACCCACTGAGAGTATTTTCCACTTTGCTTTTCAATCAGACAGCAATGAAAAGTGGCTCTGGATTCTGTTCAAATCTAGTGCATTTGGTCAACAGCTCCTGCCAGAAATGGGGAATTTAACAGTGCAGTAGTTTTAATGACATTTTCAGCTTTTTATAAAGTTCACAGTTAAAATGAAATTATTTTTCTTGTTCAGCTTTAATAGAATTCATATTTGAAGTGAAATATAATAACATTTGCAAACATTTTAGGAAATTGTCAGCACTGTCTAAAATTATAATCAACCAAAGCTTGTAATCTAGTACAAGCTAACATTGTGATGATTTTAACAATAATATCTGAAAATATAACAAATGTTGTTCATCTAGGAATATGCTGCATTCTTTACTTTAACTTGTCTTGCTCATTATATTAATTTCCTCAGTGCAATAAACAGCCTCTTGCCAAAAATTGACCTCATTTGAACTTCTGTTCTAAGTAGCAGAAAATAAATTACCCATACAACAAGTTGCTGGTAAAAGCAAGTTTGTGCTTCATGGAGAGATGTAAAGATTTTAAAATCAGATCAAGGTTATTCACATGCATTTCACATTCTCTGGTCTGGTTGGATACATCCAAGGCTTTTAAGCCTTTCATTCACTTAATTCATCTATTCATAATAATGTTATTAGGTGCAGTTTAGTAAGTCCCATCTAGTTTGAAAATATCTCAGTGAGTTACCAAAGCACTTTCCAGTTCCTCACGTGCGATTTTAGTTGTTTTATATGCGAGTAAAGTAACTTCCAACCACAATGACTGTATCTTCACAGGCTCCAAATGAGGATGGCTGATGAAGTAAGTTTGTTGCTTGCAAGCACAGCTGTGCAGTGGGTTTGATTCCCAGCCTAGCTGACATGCTAATCTTCCCACATATGTGATGTGTTTCAGATGTGCTGTCAAATCTTCACATTTATCTTCATTTCTAAGCTTCCCTCTATTTTAGCTTCTCCACCACACCTCTTATCTGCTCCACATACTTTGGCCAGAATTTTAGCATGTTTTCTTCATTCTGAGTAATGCATAAAATCAGTCAAAGTATACCTCTGCATTTTCTTTCCAGCCTTTGCCTCATGCACCCTGCAAATACAGTAGATGCAATCACAAAGAAGACATGCTAGCACTTTTACTTTCTTAGAAGGTTAAGGAGATTCAGCATGTCACTGAACACACTACAAACTTCTACAGGTTCTACCTGCTACTTGCCACCCCTTTCTCTCAATTCCTCCATCCCCGTCACATCTGTTCTCGGGATGAGGCTTTTCATTCTAGAATAATGGAGATGTCCTCCTTTTTCAAAGAAAGGGGCTTCCCTTCCTCCACCATAAACACTGCCCTCAACTGCATTTCTTCCATTTCATGCACGTCTGCTCCTACCCCATCCTCCTCCCACCCTACCAGGGATAGGGTTCCTCTTGTACTCACCTACCACCCCACCAGCCTCCGTGTCCAACACAAAATTCTCTGAAACTTCTGCCACCTCCAAGTGGATCCCACCGCCAAGCACATCTTTTCCTCCCACCCCCCCACGTTCTGCTTTCTGCAGGGATCACACCCTACACGACTCCCTTGTCCATTTGTCCCTCCCCACTGATCTTCCTCCTGGCACTTATCCTTGCAAGCAGAACAAGTGATACACCTGGCCCTACACCGCCTCCCTCACTACCATTCAGGGCCCCAACTGTCCTTCCAGGTGAGGCAACACTTCACCTGTGAGTCTGTCGGGGTAATATACTGTGTTTGGTGCTTCTGGTGAAGCTTCTTGTATATTGCTGAGACCAGATGTAGATTGGGAAACCACTTTGCCGAGCATCTGCAGTCCATTTGCCGAACAAACGTGATCTCCTAGTGGCCACCCATTTTAATTCCACTTCCCATTCCTATTCCAATACGTCTATCCATGGCCTCCTCCACTGTCATGATAAGGCCACGCTTAGGTTGGAGGAACAACACCTTATATTCCGTTTGGGTAGCCTCCAACCTGATGGCACGAACAGCGATTTCTCAAACTTCTGGTGATGCTTCCCACCCCTCCCCCAACCATTTCCCATCCCCTTGTCCCTCTCTTATGTTATCTCTTTGCCTGCCCATCGCCACCCTCTGATCCTCCGCCCCCACCCTTTTTTCTTTTATCCATGGACTTCTGTCTCTTTCACCAATCAATTTCCTAGCTCTTTGTTTCATCCCTCCCCCTCCAAATTTCCTGGTGTTTCTCTCTCTCCTCCCCCCCCCCCACCTTTCAAATCTACTCCTCAACTTTTTTTCTCCAGTCCTACCAAAGGGTTTCGGCCCAAAACATCAACTATACTCTTTTCCATAGATGCTGCCTGGCTTGCTGAGTTCCTCCAGCATTTTGTGTGTGTTGCTTGCATTTCCAGCATCTGAAGATTTTAAAAACGCCAACACGAGGAAATTTGCAGATGCTGGAAATTCAAGCAACACACATAAAATGCTGGTTCCATCAGCATTTTATCTGCAGATTTTCTCTTGTTTGTAACTTCTACAGGTGTACTTTTGAAAATATCTTGACTGGTTGCATCATGTGCACTTTGAATCTGCAGGAACATATGCTGCAGGGAGTAGTGGATTCAGCCCAGTGCATCACTGGCACATCCCTCTCTGCCATTGGTAATACAGCAGTAATGCAACATTCATCAAAGATCACCACCATCCACCTTCTCACAGCTACCAGGAGGCAGGAGGCACAGAAACCTGAAATTCCACACCACCTGATTCAGAGACAACAACCTCCTTTCAACCATTCCATCCTTGAACCAATCTGCACAACCATAATCACTACCTCAGTATAGCAACAGCATCACCACTCTGGCCACTTTGCACTACAGTGAATAGTTTGTTTTGCTTTAATTATGTTCTTTGTATTATTGATATTGTTAATTTATGTTTGTATTGTGAAGCTATGCGCCAATGATGCTGCTAAAAATACTTTTTCCATTGCACCTGTGAATATGGGTACTCGTGCATGTGACAATAAATTCAACTTTGACTTTGAATTTATCACCATACTTCTGTTTAATGCCTCTCCTTGAACATACTATATAGTTACAGAAGCACAGTTCTGTAAGCTGCTGCTCACTAGAACTCTTGCTCCAGTTCTTCATGGGCTGCTTTTGTACTGGTTCTGTTTAGTTTAGCTTCTGAAAACTTACTCCATTGGCTTCCTTATCTTAGAAGTGGATTTTTTAAAAAAAGCTGAATCAAAGTTCAAGGTAAGATTTATTATCAGAGTACATGCATATCACCACATACAAACCTGAGATCCTTTTTCCCGTGGGCAGATCTATAGAACAGTGGATCAATGGACAACAAAACTGTACAAATGCAAATATAAATAAATAGCAATAAATAACAAGCATGAAGTAACAAGATAAAGGGTCCTTAAAGTGAAGACCATTGGTTGTGAGAACACTAGAAATAGAATGAGCGTAGTTATCCCCTTTAGTTCAAGAGCCTGATGGCTGAGGGGTAGTAATTATTCTTGAACCTGACGGTGCGAGTCCTGAGTCTCTGGTACCTTCTACCTGATGGCAGCACCAATAAAAGATCGTGGCCTGGGTGGTGAGGATCTTTGATCATGGATGCTGCTTTTCTACGGCAACATTTTATGTAGATGTACTCAAAGGTTGGGAGGGTTTTTCCCGTGATGTACTGGACCAAATCCATTACTTTTTGTAGGATTTTCCACTCTAAGACATTGGTGCTCCCCAGTCTCCCTCTCTCTTCCTCTCTCTCTCTCTCTTTTTCACTCTCTCAGCTAAATTTTCAGACAGGGAAGTTACGAGGGAAGGGGGCAGACATGTTATGACAAAAGTTGGCTGAACAATGTGAAGACCTTGGAATTTAAGCCAAAATGGTACCAAGGTAAAGGTACTTAGACTTTTTAGGCACCTATTGGCTACTCCTCATCTATTTTTTTCCCAGGAAACACTTTTTTTTCCATGCTGATTGTAGACAGGAAGAGCAACTATTTTGAAATTTCACTTTCCAAAACAAGAATCGCTTTAGGATTTCTTGTTGTTTAAAGTGGTGCTAAGTGCTGCTACAACATTGACACTTACTGTGGCATGACAATAAAACCTTTCAAAGCTCTTTTTTTGGGCAAGTTAGATATTCTGTACTTCCTCAATGCACCTAAGATCACAAACACCAAATTACTGAGAACAATGCAACAATGCCATATTTTCCATAAAGGAAAATACACCATCCATTCCTTTCTCATTAATTCACTTCAGGGTTTAATTTGCAGCTTTGAAATTTGAACAGCGCTACAATAGTCAGAGTGTCTCTTAATTAATTGAACAGTATACAAAATAGACCACAGGCTCCAAATGGCTGTCTAAACACGCTGTAGCTATTATGCAAAGCTGTTGTTTTTCCACTACCAAGTTTTCTTCTGCTTTCTCTCTCAAAGCTGGGATATTTATCTTTCAAGTAGCATTGGAATATGATTCCGCAAGCAAATGACCTAAATCACCATCCTGCCTAGAAATGCAAAACTACATCCTAACATTAGTGGTTTGGGGAGACGAACAGAAAAGTAGGAAAATGCTCCAATTTAAAACATGGATATTTTCCAGTTTTCTCTACATTTTGTCTAAAACCACCAACGGAACCTAACAAACATAGCACTAAAAATACGAGTAAATTATATCCTTTTGACACGACTTTAGACATATATCTTGAGTCACTGATTACAGATACATTTTTAATCTGTTGTAGATTAACCTTATGTAAGAATGTTACCGGTTACATAAGCAGTAGTTTGTGTAAGTTGTGGAAAATTGTTTCGAAGAACCTCTGGAAAGGATCCATTTTCTTCAAATGAACCATGACTTTTATGTTGTCTGTAATTATTACAAACATACCTACAGATATTTACGTAAGAATTACGCTTCTATTCACTGGCATTATGCATTACTGAGGCTACAAGCGGCTTTGAGAGGTACTGGACATCACAATAACAGAGAACGGCCAACAGCAGACCCACAATTCTTTTTCTATCTGCGCACTATAATGGTAAACAACTAAATTATAGTGAGCCAAAGACATTGCAGAGTCACTAAAATATGCTGTTGGACTAAGTTCCTCCTGTTGTGGTGAACAACATTCCTTGCTTGTGAGGCTGCAGCTAGTTTACAATTGAGTCTACAAGCAGCCGTTCAGAATCAAGAAGGCTGATGGAAATCGCCAGGCCATGGCAAAATGGGCTGTAGCATTAGATTTACAGTACCAGCCACAGATGTGCAAAAATGTTGAATAATTGGGAGACTGTGGGCAAACAACATTACTGGAAGCACACACTTAACAGGTCTCCCAACCAGTTGCCAAGTTTCCACCTAATTGTGATGTATATTCCCTCTTTTATGTAATGGCATTCCTGGCTTTCCAGCATTTCTCCCTAACAGGAGTGCTACTGCCAAATTATAAGGAAAGTAAGAACACAGTGGCTGCATGTTTCTGTGGTAAATAAAATAGGGAAAAAATAGCCTGTGGAAATAATTTCCAAAGGCTGGAACAGAATTAGTTTAGTAAATGTGAAATAAGGACAATTTAGTTAATTTATTTAATGTACTTGAATATTCCAGTAAGCTTTGGACTAGATAGATCATTTTGAAGTAATTTATTAGCGTGCATAATGCTGCTGAATTGACTTCTCCAAATTTGGCAGCACAACACAGTACTTCAGTAACCGAGCTAGCATACTCAGCAAACATGGTGGCATTTAGCCGCAGTGCTTGTTGTATTAGAGTCTGAGGCATCGACATAAGCACTGCTGCAACAGGGAGAGAAAAGCAAACAACACAGATGGTGAGCTGATCCCACTGCTCTGTACGGGTCAGACAAGCTCCTAGTACCATTACCGGAATTTATTTGCTTTATTTAGAGTTACAGTACAGGAACGGGCTCTTGTGGCCCAACGAACCTGTGCTACCCAGTTACATCCATGTGACCAAGTAACCTCCTAACCTGCACGTCTTTGGAATGTGGGAGGAATCCAGAGCAGCCAGAGGAAACCCACGCAGTCACAGGGAGAAGGTACAAGCGCCTTGCAGACTGCGGCGGGAATTCAACCCGGGTCAGTTGCTCTGTAATAGTGCTACATTATGCAACTGTTCTCGACAAAGACACAAGTTCTTTGAAATATTGACAATAACTGGGGCTCAGTATTAATATCTGAAGATGTATTGGAGTGATTTGGATGATATAGAACCTTCTCCACATTTGAAACGTATTCTTCCATAATATGTAAAAGTAGCTTTAAATTTCCATTCGCATTGTTTGAATCACAGGACAGAGTTGTCATAGAGTCATAGAGAAGTACAGCACAGAATCAGGCCCTTCTGCCCATCCAGACCATGCTGAAACCATTTAAACAGCTTATTCCCATCGAACCGCACCCGGACCATAGCCCTCCAGATCCCTACTATCCATGTACCTACCCAAACTTCTCTTAAAGGTTGATATTAAGCTCACATGCACCACTTGTGCTGGCAGCTCACTCCACACTCGTATGACCCTCTGAGTGAAGAAGTTTCCCCTCATGTTCCCATTAAACTTCTCACCTTTCACCCTTAACCCATAATCTCTGGTTGTAGTCCCACCCAATCTCATTGGATAAAGCCTGCTCACACTTACTCTATCTGCACCCATCATAATTTTGTATATATCTATCAAATATCCTCTCAATCTTCTATGTTCTGAAGAATACAGTGCTAACCAATTCAATCTTTGCTTCTAACTCAGATCTTCCTGAACCTGCAACAACCTTGTAAATTTTCTCTGCACTCGTTCAACCTTGTTTACAGCTTTCCTGTAGGTTGGTGACCAAAACTGCACATAAAACTCCAAATTAGATAGATAGATAGATACTTTATTCATCCCCAAGGGGAAATTCAACATTTTTCCGGTGTCCCATACACTTATTGTAGCAAAACTAATTACATAAGTATTTAACTCAATATAAATATGATATGCATCTAAAATCACCCTCCCAAAAAGCTTTAATAAATAGCTTTTAAAAAGTTCTTAAATAGTTACTAAAGTGCATTGAGTGGTAACTTAAGCTCAGTCCTAACCCCGGCACTTTAACATGTCTTGCCCCTGGTGGTTGAATTGTAGAGCCGAATGGCATTGGGGAGTAATGATCTCTTCATCCTGTCTGAGGAGCATTGCATTGACAGCAACCTGCCGCTGAAGCTGCTTCTCTGTCTCTGGATGGTGCTGTGCAGAGGATGTTCAGGGTTTTCCATGATTGACCATAGCCTGCTCTGCCACCAATGTCATACTCTCCAGTTCTGTGCCCACAACAGAGCCCGCCTTCCTTACCAGCTTATTAAGACGTGAGGCATCCCTCTTCTTAATGCTGCCTCCCCAGCATGCCACCACAAAGAAGAGGGCGCTCTCCACAACTGACCGATAGAACATCTTCAGCATCTCACTACAAACATTGAATGATGCCAGCCTTCTGAGGAAGTACAGTCGACTCTGTGCTTTCCTGCACAGGGCATCTGTGTTGGCAGTCCAGTCTAGCTTCTCGTCTAACTGCACTCCCAGATACTTGTATGTCTTAACCTGCTCCACACATTCTCCATTAATGAATTAGGCCTCTCCAACATCTTATACATAAGACCATAACATATAGGAGCAGAATTAGGCCATCTGGTCCATCGAGTCTGCTCCACCGTTCAATCATGGCTGATCCATTTTTTCTATGTCCTCCTGAGCCCCAGTTCCCAGCCTTCTCCCTGTAACCTTTGACACCATGTCCAATCAAGAACCTACCAATCTCTGCCCTAAATATACCAATGACCTGGCCTCCACAGCCGTATGTGGCAACAAATTCCACAAATTCACCACTCTTTGGCCAAAGAAATATCTCTACATCTCAGTTTTAAAAGGGCACCCCTCTATCCTGAGGCTGTGCCCTCTTGTCCTAGCCTCTCCCACCACAGGAAACGTCCTTTCCACACCTACTCTGTCTAGGCCTTTCAATATTCGAAAGTTATCAATGAGATCCCCCCTCATCCTTCTGAATTCCAGTAAGTACAGACCCTGAGCCATTAAACATTATTTGTATGACAACCTTTTCATTCCTGGAATCATCCTTGTGAACCTCTTCTGGACCCTCTTCAATGCCAGGACATCTTTTCTAAGATAAGGGGTCCAAAACTGTTCACAATACTCAAGGTGAGGCCTTACTAGTGCCTTATAAAGCCTCAGCATCACATCCTTGCTCTTGTATTCTAGATCTCTTGAAGTGAATGCTAACATGGCATTTGCCTTCCTCACCACCAATTCAACCCGCAAGTCAACCTTTAGGGTGTTCTGCACAAGGACTCCCAAGTCCCTTTGCATCTCAGATTTTTGGGTTTTCTCCCCGTTTAGAAAATAGTCCGCACATTTATTTCTACTACCAAAGTGCATGACCATGCATTTTCCAACATTGTATTTCATTTGCCACTTTCTTGCCCATTCTCCTAATCTGTGTATGTGCTTCCGCAGCCTTCTTGTTTCCTCAACACTACCTGCTCCTCCACCAGTCTTCGTATCATCTGCAAACCTGGCAACAAAGCCATCTGTTCCATTCATATCCAGCATAAAAAAAAGTGGTACCAACACCAACCCCTGCGGAACACCACTAGTCACTGGCAGTCAACCAAAAAAGGATCCTTTTTATTCCCGCTCGCTGTCTCCTACCAATGAGCCAATGTTCTACCAATGTTAGTAACTTTACTGTAATACCACAGGCTCTTAAGTTGGTAAGCAGTCTCATGTGTGACACCTTGTCAAATGCCTTCTGAAAGTCCAAATATAAAATATCCACTGCATCCCCTTTACCTATCCTACTTGGTAATCTCCTCAAAGAATTCCCACATGTTTGACAGGCAGGATTTTCCCTGACATAAAGCATGCTGACTTTGTACTATTTTGTCCTGTGTCACCAAGTACTCCATCACCTCCTCCTTAACAATTGATTCTAACATTTTCCCAACCACTGAGGTCAGGCTAACTGCTCTATAATTTCCTTTTTGTTGCCTTCCTCCTTTCTTAAAGAGTGGAGTGACATTTGCAATTTTCTAGTCCTCTCGAACCATGGCAGAGTCCAATAATTTTTGAAAGATCACTTCTAATGCCACCACCATCTCTAACTCTACCTCTTTCACAACCCTAGGTTGCAGTTCATCTGGTCCGGGTGACTTATGTCCCTTTCGGTCTTTTAGCTTTTTGAGTACTTTTTCTCTTGCAACTGTACCCACTTCCCTTCCTTCACACACTGCAACATCAGGCATACTGCTACTGTCTTCCACAGTGAAGACTGAACTAAAATATTCATTTAGTTTATCAGCCATCTCCCTGTCCCCTGTTATTCATTCCCCTCCCTCATTTTCTAGCAGTCCAATATTCACTCACATTTCTCTTTTATTTTTAACATACTTGAAAAAACTTTTACTATCCACTTTGAGATTCTTTGCTAGCTTGCTTTCATATTTCATCTTTTCCCTTTTAATTTTTTTTTAGTTACTCTCTGGAGGTTTTTAAAACTTCCAAATCCTCTGTCTTCCCACTAATTTTTGCTTTGTTGTATGCCCTTCCTTTCACTTTTACAATAGCTTTGACTTCCCTTGTCAGCCATGGTTGTACTATTTTACCATTTGAGTGTTTCTTCATTTTTGGAATATATATGTCCTGCAACTTCCTCATTTTCCCCAGAAACGCTTGCCATTGCTGCTCTGCTGACGTCCCTGCCAGCAACTCTTTCCAATGTACTTTGGCCAATTCCTCTCTCATACCACTGTAATTTTCCTTACTCCACTGAAATACAGCTACATCAGACTTCACTTCCACCCTATCAAATTTCAAGTTGAACTCAATCATCTTGTGATCTCTGGTTCCTAAGGGTTCTTCTACTTTAAGCTCACTAATTGTCTCCAGTTCATTACATAAAACCCAATCCAGTATAGTTGATCCCATAGTAGGCTCAACAACTAACTGCTCTAAAAAGCCATCTCTTAGGCATTCAGCAAACTCACTCACTTCAGATCCATTACCAATCTCCCAGGACTATCATAACATTGCCCTTTTGACCTGCCTTTTCTATTTCCTGTGGTCCACCTCCCAGCCTGTATATAACTGCCATCAATGTCCTTTTACTCTTGCAGTTTCTCAACGCAACCCACAAGGATTCAACATCTTCCGATCCTTTGTCACATCTTTCAACTGATTTGATGCCATTTTTTACCAATAGAGCCACATCACCTCCTCGGCCTACCTTTCTATCACTCTGATATAATGTGTAACCATGGACATTCAGCTCCCAACTACAACCATCCTTCAGCCACGATTGAGTGATGGTCACAACATCATATCACAACTTCAGTATAACATCCTATCTTCTGCACTCAATACATTGATTTATGAAAGTCAATGTGCCAAAACCTTTCTTTATGACCTGTGATGCCACTTTCAACAAATTATGTATCTGTATTCCCGGATCCCTTTGTTCTACCACACTCCTCAGTGCCCTACCATTCAGGGTGTGAGACCTACCCTGGTGAAAAACCTCATGGTTGTCTGCATAAATTCCATCTGCCATTTTTCAACCCAATTTTCCAGCTGATGCAGATCCCTCTGCAAGCCATGATAACCTTCCTCACTGTCCAGTACACCCCCAATCTTGTCATCCACAAATTCCCCAATCCCCCTAACCACATTAGCATCCAGATCATTAATATAGATGATACACAACAGAGGACCCAGCGCCGAACCCTGCGGCACACCACTGGTCACAGGTCTCCAGTCAGAGAGGCAACCCTCTATCATCATTCTCTGGCTTCTCCCCTTTTTGTTTTGCTTAATATGGCTGTTTCATTTCATTTGGATTATTGTGGACCTATGAAAATATTAAGTAACTCTATTGGTAAAAGGCAAATGATTTTAACATAGAAAAGAGGAAAACTAATGTCTTCCTCTGCTCCAAAATACAAAACTGAAAATTAAGAGTATATACAGTTAATTGCAGCATGAGAATCTTCCAATAACAGTATGAGCACTTCCTTATTGTTCATATAAACTAGCATTAGAAGTTGAAGTCAGACAGTCACTTAAACCGATTACTCCACTCATTAAGATGTGGGATGGTGCCGCGGCCCCTATATTGCCTAATAGTGCCCAAAGATTCATCAATATCAGCCTTGAATAAACTCTCAATGAATAAACATTCACAATCCTCCGTGGTAGAGAACTCAACACATTTACAAGCCACCAGATAAAGACATGTAGCGTAACACACACAAAATGCTAGAGGAACTCAACAGGTCAGGCAGCATCTATGGAGAATCCAATGATCAAGACGTCCTCATAAAGGATATCAGCCCGAAACATCAGCTCTTTATTCCTTTCTGTAGATGCCACTTGACCCTTTGTGTTTCTCCAGCATTTTGTCTGTGTTACTCTGGATTTCCAACATGGGTAGAATCTCTTCAGTTTCTACAAGGAAATGTATCCTCAACCCCACATCGCCAACCCTCTTTTCTGAGACTATGTTCCCTAGAACTGGATCTTCCACTGAGAGGATGCAGTCTCACTGCTTCCAAGCTATCAATTCCTCTTGGATATTTCTATGTTTCATTGCACACACTCCTCATTCTTCTAATCTCCAGTGAATATAGACCAGCTTCCTCTCCTCAATTATTCTTTATCAGACAATTCTGCACTCTATAAATCAATCCTGTAAACCTATGCTGCTGCATATAATTATATTAAATTACAATATGATAACTGTGTTATATTATAACACAATTCTGCTGTAGTTCTGGAAGTCAAATGAACAAAAAGCCTAAAGTGCAGTCTGATGTAAAAATTGAAAAGCTTCATAATGTACAAGTAATTATAGGTTTTTATATTTTTCATAGTTTGTCACGCTTGTGCCTCTCTTCAACACACAATAATATGGCCATTTTCAGATGAGTATAATATGATTATAGAAAACAAAGAAACATAGAAAATCTACAGCACAATACAGGCTCTTCGGCCCACAATGTTGTGCCGGACATGTACTTACTTTAGAAATTACCTAGGGTTACCCATAGTCCTCTATTTTTCTAAGTTCCATGTACCTATCCAAGAGTCTCTTAAAATACTTTATTGTATCTGCCTCCACCACCATCACCAGCAGTCCATTCCATGCACCCATCACTTTCTGCTTAAAAAACTTATCCCTGACATCTCCTCTGTACTTTTTTCCAAGCAGCTTAAAACTCTGCCCTCTCGTGCTAGCCATTTCAGCTCTGGGTAAAAGCCTCTGACTATCCACACGATCAAAGCCTCTCTTTCTTTTCCAATGTTTTTATTAATTTACATATAAGAATACAGAGTTCAAGAAAAAAATATGTACATCAATACACTATACTAAATCGCATATAAAGACTCCTTACCCTAATTCATACAGATTAATTAATTTGTAACATTGAAGTATAGTAATTTTATTATATAAAAAAATCTAACCCACTACCAAGACCGGAGCTGATTAGTAAAGAAAAAAAGGGAAAAGAATATTAGTCATCATCTGTGCTTTAACAGCAAATCAAAGGTTTTGAAAATAATTCAGAAAAGGTCGCCACAATGTTTGAAAGTCTTGACTAGATTCAGAGATTGAACATTGAATCTTCTCTAAATTTAAACATGACATCACATCACGTAACCACTGGGCGTGAATAGGAGGGACTGCATCTTTCCATTTAAGCAAGAGCATCCTTCTGGCCATAAGAGAAATAAAAGCCAAAATGTGCAAGTCAGATGACTCCAAGATAATATCCTTTCCTCCAAAAATACCAAATAAAGTGGTCAAAGGATTAGGGTTAAAGTTTACTTTGAAAAGTATTGAGAAAGTTTGAAATACTTCCTTCCAATATTTTCCAAGACTCAGACATGTCCATAACATATGAATGAGTGAAGCTTCTCCAGTATTACATTTATCACAATACAGAGATATATCTAAATAAAAGTGAGACAACTTATCCTTGGTCATATGGGCCCTTTGCACCAATTTAAATTGTAGGAGAGAGTGGCAGGCACATAACGATGAAGTGTTAACCAATTTAAAAATTTGATTCCAAGTTTCCTCAGAAATTGAAGTCTGTAAATCTTGTTCCCATTGATTTTTCATTTTATCTAAAGCAGGGGTTCCCAACCTTTTTAATGCCATGGACCTCCACCAATAGCCAAGGGGTGCGTGGACACCAGGTTGGGAACCCCTGATCTAAATGAACACTTCTCATTCCCAACAGCATATTATAAGTATTAGATATAGATCCATTATAAGAAGGCTTCAAATTAAAAATTACATCTAGTAGATTCTTATCAGGACTTTTAAGAAATGTACTTATTTGAGACCGTAAAAAATCTCTTATTTGTAGGTATCAAAAAAAAATGAGTTTTGGGTAAACTATACTTAGTTGACAGTTGTTCAAATGAAAAGAGTCTTCCCTCTACAAACAAGTCTTGAAAGCATTTAATACCTATTCTAGCCCATTCTTTAAAAGCCACATCAATCATAGAGGGTTTTAAAATATAATTCGAAAAAATGGGACTCGAAAGAGAAAATCTCAATAAGCCACAGTATTTTTGGAATTGTATCCAAATTCTCATAGTGTGTTTAACTACCAGATTATCAGTTAACTTACTCAGAGACAAAGGAAGTGAGGATCCAAGAAGAGAAATAATAGAAACTTTATTAACAGAGTTAGCTTCTCAAAAAACCCACATGGGGCAATCTTCATGATTAATATAATATAACCAAAATGTCAGATTTCTTATATTAACTGCCTAATAATAAAATCTGAAGTTTGGTAAGGCTAATCCACATGATCGATGCCTCTCATCATCTTGTACACCTCTATCAGGTCACCACTCATCCTCCGCCACTCCAAGGAGAAAAGGCCGAATTCACTCAACCTATTCTCATAAGGCATGCTCCCCGATCCAGGCAACATCCTTGTAAATCTCCTCTGCACCTTTTCTATAGTTTCCACGTTCTTCCTGTAGTGAGGTGACCAGAACTGAGCACAGTATTAAGTGGGGTCTGACCAGGGTCCTATATAGCTGTAACATTGTCTCTCAGCTCTTGAACTCAATCTCATGGTTGATGCGGGCCAATATACCATATGCCTTCTTAACCACATATTCGACCTGCGCAACAGCTTTGAGGTTCCTATGGAATCGGCCCCCAAGATCCCTCTGATCTTCCACACTGCCAAGTAATACAGTTAATACTATATTCTGCCATCATATTTGACCTACTAAAATGAACCACCTCACACTTACCTGGGTTGAACTCCATCTGCCACTTTTCAGCGCAGTTTTGCATCCTATTGATGTCCCACCGTAACCTTTGACAGCCCTCCACATTATCCACAACACCCCCAACCTTTGTGTCATCAGCAAATTTACTAATTTCCTCATCTAAGTCATTTATAAAAATCGTGAAAAGAAGGGTCACAGAACAGATCCCTGAAGCACACCACTGGTCACTGACCTCCAAGCAGAATATGACCCATCTACAACCACTCTTTGCCTTCTGTGAGCAAGCCAATTCTAGATCCACAAAGCAAGGTCCCCTTGGATCTCATGCCTTCTTACTTTCTCAATAAGCCTTGCATGGGGTACCTTATCAATTGCCTTGCTGAAATCCATATGCACTTCATCTAATGCTCCACCTTCATCAATGTGTTTAGTCACATCATCAAAAAATTCAATCAGGCTCATAAGGCATAACCACCTGCCTTTGACAAAGCCATGCTGACTATTCTTAATCAAAATATGCCTCCAAATGTTCATAAATCCTGCTTGTCAGGTTATTTTCTATCCAGTACCAACTACTGAAGTAAGACTCACTGGTCTAAAATTTCCTGGGCTAACTCCCTCTCTTGACTAAGGGAACAACATCTGCAACACTCCAATCCTTCAGAACGTCTCCCGTCCCCATTGATGATGCATTACAGATAGTTAGGAAAGAAGCTGAGAAACAGGACCACAAGGGTACTCTTCTTGGGATTACTGTGCCACGCAACAGTGGGTATAGGAATGGATTGAGGTGAAGGAAAAATGCATGTCATGGTCCCTTCTGGCAATCCCCCACCTTGCTATTTACCTCAGGAATTGGGCCTCAATCCCCTCGTTTAGTTTCCAATCATTCCCAGGTCCCACTAACTACTCACACCTGCTTTCCATCAGAAAATGCAAGATAAAGACCGTGACCACAACAAGGAGCTGCCAGTTCGTTGGTCGACTCTGGTGTGAGTAACCTTGTTTCATGGTTCTAAGTCTAGCATCGCTCCTGGATACCGATTCCATGTCAGTAACGCCTCCTGACTCTGCCTCCGCACTGTTCTGTACTTGGGTTCGTCCACCGCCACGCTCATGTAACAATGCGTGGCTGAGGGATTTGAGCAGGGGGGCAGGGATTCAGATTTCTGGATCATTGGCACCTCTTTTGGGGCAGTCATGACCTGTACAATAAGGATGAGTTGCACTTGTATCCGAGGGGGATCAATATCCTGGCAGGGAGGTTTGCTAAGGCTATTGGGGAGAGTTTAAACTAGAATTGCTGGGGGGTGGGAACCGAACTGAAGAGACGGGGGAAGGGGCAGTTGGCTCACAAATAGAGAAAGCTTGTAGGCAATCTGAGAGGGAGTATAGACAATTGATACAGAAGGGATGCCCTCAGACTGATGATTTGAGATGCATCCATTTTCATGCAAGGAGTATCATGAACAAAGCAGATGAGCTTAGAGTATGGATCAGTACTATGATGTTGTGGCCATTACAGAAACTTGGACGGCTCAGGGGCAAGAATGGCTACTTAGAGTGCCAGGCTTTAGATGTTTTAGAAAGGACAGGAAGGGTGGCAAAAGAGGTAGGGGCATGTCACAGCTGCAGAAAAGGAGGGAGTCATGGAAGTATTGTCTATGGAGTCTCTGTGGGTGGAAGTTAGAAACATGAAGAGGTCAATAACTCTACTGGGTGTTTTTGTAGACCACCCAATAGTAACAGTGACATCGAGTAACAGATAGGGAGACAGATTCCAGAATGGTGCAATAATAACAGGGTTGGCATGATGGGAGATTTTAATTTCCCCAATATTGATTGGCATCTCCCTAAAACAAGGGGTTTATATAGTGTGGAGTTTGTTAAGTGTGTTCAGGAAGGTTTCCTGACACAATATGTAGATAAGCCGACAAGAGGAGAGACTGTACTTGATCTGGTATTGGGAAGTGAACCTGGTCAGGTGTCAGGTCTCTCAGTGGGAGAGCATTTTGGAGATAGTGATCACATTTCTATCTCCTTTTCCATAGCATTGGAGAGGGATAGGAGCAGACAAGTTAGGAAAATATTTAGTTGGAGTAAGGTGAAATATGAAGCTATCAGTCAGGAACTTGGAAGCATAAATTGGGAGCAGATGTTCTCAGGGAAATGTACGGCAGAAATGTGGCAAATGTTCAGGGGATATTTGCATGATGTTCTGTATAGGTATGTTCCAATGAGACAGGAAAAGATGGTAGGGTACAGGAACCGTGGTGTACAAAGTCTATTGAAAATCTAGTCAAGAAGAAAAGAAAAGCTTACGAAAAGTTCAAAAAACTAGTTAATGAAAGAGATCTAGAAAATTATAAGGCTAGCAGGAAGGAGTTTAAGATTAAAATTAGGAGATCTAGAAGGGGCCATGAGAAGGCCTTGGTGAGCAAAATTAAGGAAACCCCCAAGGCATCCTACAAGTATGTGAAGAGCAAGAGTATAAGATGTAAGAGAATAGGACCAATCAAGTGTGGCAGTGGAAAAGTGTGTATGGAACTGGAGGACGTAGAAGAGGTACTTAATGAATACTTTGCTTCAGTGTTCACTACAAAAAGGGACCTTGGCAATTGTAGGGATGACTTACCATGGACTGAAAAGCTTGAGCATATAGACATAGACATTATGTCATGAAATGTAAAGGAGTCCTGGCCCAAAAGCAGAGGGCAGTGATGATTCAGTGATGAGAAATAACATTAACAGGAGACTGCAAGAGTAGCAAGCCTTGAGAAGCCTCGAAACAAGTGAGAATAGATACCTTACACATCAAGAGAACAAGGCTAGGAGACACTGGTTGAGGCTGGCTGGTTCGATGAGTGAACAAGGGCTCTGGATGATGAGTTGGAAATGAGTGGCGGGTGATTCCTGTTAGCTGGGAGGAGACTGGAAGGGCCTGACAGGACCCTGCCTCTTGCAGCTAGCACCCGATGGTCCAGGGCTATCCAGATGGGTCTGGTGGAACTCCTCGATGAACAAAGGATCCAAGATTGAACTGGACAGCACCCAAAACCTCTCCTCTGGGTCATTCCCTTCCCAGTTGACCAGGAACTGCACACCCCATCCACAGTGACATGAATCCATGAATTGTGTACACTGGTTCACCTTCTACCACCCTAGGTTCTGGAGATGCAGGCTCAGGTGGGTTGAGTGGTCAGCGGACAATGGGCTTGAGGCAGGACATGTGGCAGGTAGATGCGGTCCTGAGGGAAGGTGACAGCTGGAGATGTTAAGTGACAGGGACTAATGAACTGAGGCAAGATCTCCTGGGAGACTGTGTGCAGGGGCAAATCTCAAGTGGACAGCCAGACACACTCCCGAGGTCAGATTTGTACAGCTGGGCGCCACCAGCAGTTAGCCTGGTAGCAGTAGGCACAGTTGGCTTGGCAGCTCAGATGACCCTCCTTGCCCTTTTCCAAGAATTCCAGCATCAGCAAACCAAGGCCCTGGCAGGCGAGACTGCAGCCTGAGAGGAACAACTGGGATTGGTAACCGTGGCCGTGGTCGAGGAGGTGTGTGGATTGTGAGGACAGTTCAGCCCGGAGCAGATACCTCTTCCACGTGGAAGAGTTAAGACAGTGAAGCATCACAGAAACTTCTCCATTGGCGAAATCCATGCTGATGTGGGGCCATGGGTGCTGAGCGAACAGAAAGGGCCACAATTGCCCAGAGAGCTGCTATTCTGAGGAACTAGACTGTGCAGATTGAGGGCAAGCAGTGAACAGCTGACATACATCTGAGATCATGGTAGGCCACCAGAACCAGCATCACCATCATGTGCCTGGATGGCTGGAGTGGACCATTGGAACGACTCAGAGCACATGGTGGCCAACGCATAAATGCAGTTGTCCGGTGTGTCGGTCGGAACAGTCCCATGCTGTAGGGCTTAGCAGACCTGGTTCTCTGATCCCAGATGCTCAGGGCGAGAGTCTGGGGGGACGTAATGATGCGCTGTGGGTTGGTCTCCATTTCAGCTGGGTCAAACTGGCACGAGACTGTGTCTGCCTAATTTTTTTCTCAGCCGTATCAGTAGGAGATGGTGCCGTTTAACTGCTCAAAGAAGGTGGCTCAGTGAGCCTGACGTGGGTTAAGTTGGTGGGTCTGTTAAGGTTCTGGTGGTCAGTCCAGATCAGGAAGGGCTTGATGTTCACCATCGGCCAAGGTCTCCATTCTTCCTAGGCCCACTTAATGGTGCAGTGTTATGTTTTGTAACTCCAAAACAAAAACTAATTGTACGAAGAACAAGGGAGCCAGGAGATAACTTTTTTTAAGGTTTGTTTTTACTTTAAGGTGTGTGCTTGCAATGTGGTAGTGTCATGATATAGGCAATTCACATATTTTACATATAAACAGTAATGAAATATTTAAATTAAACAATTAAACAATAATTAAACAAATAAAAAAAAATGCTTAATCAAACAATATACTTGCAACATTCCTCAAGTGTTATTGAAATATTAAATACAAAATTCTCCTCCCTATGTTGTTATAAACTCCAACACAATATAAAATGCATCTCAACAATATAGACAGTATACAATATTTTTTACGTAGTTCAGTGTAGTTTTTGTACTGTGTCATGTAACACCATGGTCCTGAAAAATGTTGTCTCATTTTTACTGTGTACTGTACCAGCAGATATGGTCGAAATGACAATAAAAAGTGACTTGACTTGACTTGACAATGCAACTACTATATAAAGACATCCAGAGCTTGGTAAATTTTGACTTGTCCAATTTAGGCCTAAACAGTTAATTGCTGGGGAGGATTACTTACTCTAGTGGGAAATTGTCTTTCCTGATGAGGGGATCACACTGCTTGGCAGGTGAGACTTGTGCCTGTGAAGCAATCTCAGGTTCGGGGGCCTCCTCCATGCTGGTTGTAGGTGTTGACTCTGGGACTGCAGGAAGTGGTTCTGACAGATCTGGACACCTTTCTTCTGGATGGCTTGGCATCCCAAATAGTGTATGGCAAACTTCACTGGGCAATGTGGATCATGATGTGTGATTACAGTGTCTGATATCCTTTATCCTTCAGAAAGCCACCTCACACTGCTTTGTCCATTCTCATTGCTTCCTGATCTATAGTAATGGGCAGAACACAGTAGCCAGGTTTGCCAGGCTTGGTTAAACTTGGGCGTGGCATTTTTATTTAACACTATTTTACCTTGAAGTCTACGGCTACGTTTTACTTTCTTTCTTCTTTTTCAATCTTTTTATTAAATTTCATATATAAAAAAAACAACACAAAATAATGAATAGATTACAGATTCAATAAACTTGAGATTACATTAGTAATAGGATAATAATATCCTATTAAAACATCCATCAACAAAAGGTGCATAAATCAATCAAGTCTATGTAAATATATATGAAAAACAAAAATAATCGTCGAAAAAAGAAAAAAAAAAATTGAAATTATATATGAGAAAAAATATATAATGAAAAAAAATACTAAACTAACACTAACATGGGCAATAATAACACTTTATAAATATATAAAGGTGTCAAGAAAAGAACTCCAGAACTCCATACCTGAACAAGTATAAGTAGAGAAAAGGATCTGAAATAAGCCAAATTAATTCATATGAAAGTGTCGAATAAATGGTCCCCAGGTTTCTTCAAATTTAATTGAAGAATCAAAGATAGTGCTTCTGATTTTTTCCAAACTCAAATAAGAAATAGTTTGGGAGAACCACTGAAATGTAGTAGGAGGATTTACTTCTTTCCAGTTTTGTAATATAGACCTTCTGGCAATTAATGTTACAAAGGCAATCATTCGTCTGATTGAAGGGGAAAGTTGATTGCCATCTTCATTTGGTATACCGAAAATTGCAGTAATAAAATGGGGTTGTAAATCGATATTCCATACTGAGGAAATGACATCAAAAATGTCCTTCCAATAGTTATATAAAGTGGGACATGTCCAAAACATGTGAGTCAATGAAGCCACTTCTAAATGACATCTGTCACATTGAGGATTGATATGCGAATAAAATCGGGCAAGTTTATCTTTAGACATATAAGCTCTATGTACAATTTTAAATTGTATTAAAGCATGTTTAGCACAAATAGAGGAGGAATTAACCATTTGTAAAATTTTTTCCCATTTATCTGTTGATATATTACATCGAAGTTCTTTTTCCCATTCTTGTCTAATTCTATCCGATATTTCTGGCTGTATCTTCATAATCATGTTATAAATAAAAGCTACTAATCCCTTCTGACAAGGATTAAAAGTAAAAATCAAATCTGAAAAATCCGATGGAGTTGAATTAGGAAAAGATGGAAGAATTTTATGTAAGAAATTTCTAATTTGTAAGTATCTAAAAAAATTAGATTTAGGTAATTCAAATTTGTTGGATAGTTGATCAAAAGACATCAAAGTACCTTCAAAAAAAAGATCACGAAAACATTTTATACCTTTCCTTTTCCATATACTAAAAGCTTGATCTGTCAATGAAGGTTTAAAAAAAAAAATTACATAAAATAGGGCTGTCCAAAGCAAAGTTTTTCAGATTAAAGAATTTGCGAAATTGAAACCAAATTCGTAGTGTATGTTTAACAACAGGGTTAGATATCTGTTTATTGAATTTGGCTAAATCAATAGGAAGAAAAGAACCAAGAACGGAAAATATAGAATATCCCTTAACCTCACTACATTCCAAATTTACCCACTGTGGGCACACAGGTGAATCCAAATCTAGTTTCCAGTACATTAGGTTACGAATATTATTCGCCCAATAATAAAATCTAAAGTTAGGTAAAGCTAGACCACCATCTTTTTTAGACTTTTGTAATTGCCTTTTGCTTAACCTAGGATTTTTATTTTGCCAAACAAATGAGGAAATCTTTGAATCAATATTATCAAAAAAAGATTTAGGAATAAAAATTGGTAAAGCTTGGAATAAATATAAAAATTTCGGTAAAATCATCATTTTAATAGCATTAATCCGACCAACTAATGATAAAAATAAGGGAGACCATCTAGTATTAAGTTGCTGAATTTGATGAAGCATAGGTAAAAAATTCAGTCCAAATAAATCTTTATATTTCTTGGTGATTTTTATACCTAAATAGATAAAGTTATCAGTAACAACTTTAAATGGCATCCTATCACTCAATAAAGTTTGCGCGTTTAAAGGGAATAACTCACTCTTATCTAAGTTTAACTTATAACCAGAAAAACTACCAAATTGAGCCAACAAGGATAAAATAGCAGGAATAGACCTACTAGGATTAGAAATATATAACAACAAATCATCAGCATAAAGCGATAATTTGTATAACTTCTCATTACGGGTAATACCAAAAATATTAGGAGACTCACGAATAGCAATAGCTAAAGGTTCTAATGCAATATTAAATAATAAAGGACTTAAAGGACAACCTTGTCTCGTACCACGAGATAATTGAAAAAAAGAGGATCTATAATTATTTGTAAGAACAGAAGCAACAGGTTTATAATATATTAATTTAATCCATGATATAAAATTAGGACTAAAATTAAAGTTTCTCAATGCATTAAATAAATATGTCCATTCAACTCTATCAAAGGCTTTTTCAGCATCTAATGAGATAACACATTCTGGGGTTGTAGGTGATGAAGTATAAATTATGTTAATCAATTTTCTAATATTAAAAAAGGAATATCGATTCCTAATAAAACCAGTTTGATCTTCTGAAATAATCTGTGGTAATACCTTTTCTAATCTAATGGCTAAAATTTTTGTAAGAATCTTAGAGTCTACATTTAATAATGATATAGGGCGATAAGATGCACATAAGGTAGGATCTTTATCTTTTTTAAGAATTAAAGAGATAGTAGCTTCATAAAACGATTGAGGTAATCTCTTCTTAACAAACGCATCATTAAAGATTTCACATAGCCAAGGAGAAAGCAATAAAGAAAAAGTTTTAAAAAATTCTACAATAAAACCATCAGGACCCGGAGCTTTCCCTGAATTCATTGATGAGATAGCCTCTCTTATTTCATCCATAGAAATAGGAGCATCAAGCAAGCTACAATCTTCATCTATCAGTTTAGAAATATTCAAATTATTAAAAAAATTATCCATCGTAAACCGGTCACCGTCAAATTCTGATTGATATAAAGATTTATAAAAATCTTGAAAAGTGTTATTGATTTCTTTATAATCAGTAGTTAAATTACCGTCTTGTTTACGAATTTTAATAATTTGTCGCTTAGTCGAAATAGCTTTTAATTGATTAGCTAACAATTTACCAGTTCGATCACTATGAATATAAAATTGAGCCCTAGTCTTAATTAATTGATTCTCAATTGAAGAAGATAATAATAAACTATGTTCCATTTGAAGCTCAACTCTCTTCTTATAAAGTTCTTTGGTAGGAGTAACGGAATAAATCTTATCAATTTCTTTAATTTTATCCACCAATAAAGCTATATCTGAATATCTTTGTTTTCTTTTACCAGCGGAATATGAAATAATTTGTCCACGAATAAAAGCCTTGAAAGAGTCCCAAAGTATTCCTTTATCAATCTCTTCATTATAGTTTGTTGAAAAAAATAAGTCAATTTGTTGTTTTATGAAGGTAATAAATTCTGGATCTTGAAGTAAAGTAGCATTAAGTCTCCAAGATCTAGTATTGATAGAAGAATCCGAAATCTTGATAGATAACTTCAAAGGCGCATGATCCGAAATAGCAATAGAATCGTATTTACAATCAATAACATCTGTTAATAAACGATGATCAATAAGAAAGTAATCAATTCTAGAATAACTATGATATACATGTGAAAAAAATGAAAATTCTTTACCTTTAGGGTTCAAAAACCGCCATATTTCAGTAATTCCAGAATCAACCATAAAAGAATTAATAAGTAAAGCTGATCTATTCGGAAGAGTTCGAATAGGTTTAGATCTATCCATCGAAGGATTCAAACAACAATTAAAGTCTCCACCCATAATCAACATATATTCATTCAAATTAGGAAGAGAAGTAAATAAACGTTTAAAAAATTCAGGACAATCAAAGTTTGGAGCATAAATATTAACTAAAACAACTTTCCGATTAAAAAGTGAACCAGTTATCAACAAAAATCTACCCTGTGGATCAGAAATAATTTCATAATGTGTAAACGAAATTGAGGCGTCTATAAAAATAGACACACCCCTAATTTTAGCGGTACAATTTGAGTGAAATTGTTGACCTTTCCAGAACCTAAAAAAACGTTGATTATCCTCCCTCCTAATGTGGGTCTCCTGTGCAAAAATAATATTAGCGTTCAATCTATGGAATACTTTAAATATTTTTTTACATTTAATCGGATGATTTAAACCATTAGTATTCCACGAGATAAAGTTAATAGATTTATCCATCATACCAATATTAATTGTGTGTATCATAAAAGGTTAAAAAGACACATAACCCACAATTTAGGAAGAAGGAAAATTGATTCAGGAGCAACCGGAGATCCTGACACCTCAACAATATTAACAATTTAAAGTCAGCCCATAAACTAAAAGCAAAAAAATAAAAAGCAAAAGCATGAAAAAAGATCCCTCCCCCCTCCCCCCACCCTTTGAAAGAAAGCCAAGCGGCAGGCGCATAAACTAATACTAATATTACCCCCATTTCAAGATGGCAGCTCCATAAGAAAATTTTTTAAGAAAAAACTATATAACACCCCAATTAAAATATAGAGTTGCAAAAAAAAAATATATATATATATATATATACCTACATATATATATATATATATACATACACATACACATACACACCCATATCAGACAAATCAAAAAAAAACTAAAATAGTAAAACCAGAAAGATCATTAATAAAAAAAAAATGCACATTAAAGTTTAAAAATGTGATACACCTTTAAAAAAGAAATTCCATATTCAGATACAAAGATGACGTTTCACAAGCCAAGACTTATGGGAAGAAGAAACGACATTTTGAGAAAGCCATATTACAAAATATGAATATAAATTCAGCAATCTAATGAGAAAATATAGTAAAAAAAGTTATCAAAATAGAATATTTTTATAAAAAAAAAGATTTAATAGACACTACAACATATTTAAAAAAAAACTAAAGGAAAAGAATTCAAAACCTTTGTTCCATTTCTAAATACAGGCAAGCAAATAAACGCTTATAAAAAGTAAAGACTTATGGGAAGAAGAAACGACATTTTGAAAAAAATAATTCATTATTACAAAATACAAACGTATATAAAAAAAGGATATTATAAAGATTAAAACAGCATCTATAAGCAATAATAATAGTAAAAAAAAAGACCCAGACCCATAGTTCAAAATAAGAAGTTATAACCCAACTTCCAGGGTTAAAACTTAAAATGAAATAACATCCTCTCTCCAAAAAAAAAAATCTTCAATGTAACTCATAGTTCAAGTTGCACTAGAGGATCGATATTCTTCAACAAATTTCTTCGCTTCTTCAGGAGTGATAAAAAAGTGTAGACTGTTGTCGGGCAGCACCATTCTAAGCTTCGCTGGATACATTAAAGCTTGTTTAAAACCAAACGAATGAATCTCTGCCATCACTGGTTTAAAAGCGATCCTGGCTTTCATAACTTCATACGAATAGTCTTCAACTATTCGAAATGAATAATTTCTGTAGGAGATCATACCTTTTTTACGAGCTAATCGAATTAGAAGCTCTTTCTCACGAGGATAATGAAGGCGAACAATCACCGCTCGTGGTTTATCAGACACAGGCGAAAGCCTCGCAACTCTATGAGCGCGGTCAATAACAGGTTCATTTTTCAAACCTTCACCACCGAAAATTTCCCACAGTAATTTAGAGAAAAATTCAGTTAAATCACCGGACTCAACTTTTTCGGGAATTCCGATGATGCGCAAATTCTGTCTGCGAGAACGATTTTCAAGATCAGTAATTTTAAACTTGTACTGATCTAAAGTTTTAGCAGTCGACTCTATCTTCTTCTCTAACACTTCAATTGTACGTGCTTTTTCACAAATTGATTGTTCAAGAGTCGTGATCTTATTTCCATGCTGTTGAACCTCTAACGCCTGCGACTGAAACTTAGTTTCAAGCGATTTAACAACTCCTTCAAGATCGGATATTTTCGAAGTAATCCTCCTTTCCAAACTTAACAGTTTACTGTCCAATTTACCTTCTAGTCTGCCTTCCAGAGCCGCAAATTTAGCATCCAGTTTATTGTCCAATTTACTTTCCATAACCGCAAATTTAACATCCAGTTTAGTGTCCAAAAGACCAACAATTGCGTCGATGGATAAAGGATCCTTAGCCGATTTCTTACTTGTAGCCATTTTAGGTTTGACAAGATTAGATCAACTATTATTTTAGGAAAAAAGGGTCAATCAAAGGTAGCAACTCATATGATTAAGTTCGAAAAGGTCTAATTAAAGGGTGATTATAGTTAAAAAAATAAAGAGCGCCTAAAAGGCAGATGCTTACGTCGCCATCTTGAAACTCCACCCCCTCGTTTTACTGAAGGCAAAGTCATAATATTCCTGTGGGAGTTGGGTGAGGTCAAGGGTTTGCTCCAGCTCAACAGATTTAGGGCGTGAAGTCAACCAGGGTTGAAAGCAGATGGTTCGATAGGTTGGTCCCCAACTCAGCAGTGAACCACATGATCAAGCGAAGTGAGGGTCATGAGCGGACAGCCAGGGATAACCCAAGATGGGAGGAGTGTTGGGCAATTCTGTAAGGAGGAATTGGATGGACCCTCTAATGCATATGTGCAAAGACTATGTGCATGATCTGACCGTCCCAGACACCGCGTAGTATCTGCCGCTCGTCTTGATGTAGAAGGAGTGAGAGGTAATCTGTATATGGTGTCCAAGCTGCACACAGAGTCCAGTGTGGAAGGTTGCCTGTTGCACCGGAACCTACCAGAGCCCCCTGCATGCGTAACACCATTGGGGTGTGGAGAAGGATAGAGAAAGTAAGGCGCTAGGGTGCTGGAATGAGTGACTGGGTGGTGTGGGGGTGGGGTGTGAGCTTACCAGATAGAAGGCTTCTCATTTTTACTGCTGCTGCTGTTTTCCCCATTCACAGTGGGTATTTGATGTGTGGGTGATCGGTGGCACCACAGTAAGCCCACAAACTATTTCTCACCTACACTTGTGCTCTCAGTGTATGGGGGGCGGTGGGAGAGGGGTTAAAGGGCTTACTACTTACTGCAAGGGCTCTAGAGCATTGATGGTGAAGGTACTGCTGCCTGAAATGTTTCTGGGAACAGAACCGGGGTTCTGGCTATTAAACTGGAGGGTCATTCCACTTCTCAATTCAGAGGGACAGAGTGATGAGGCTTTGGAGATTGGTGGGCATCTCCTGGATAGACAGCACACTTTTCAAGCACTTTGAGAGGCCATGATGGTAATGGGCCAGCAACGGTCCACATCCCAGGCACACTCTGTCCTGAATTCCACCGTGTAACCCAACACCAAGCACAAGCCTTGACACAGGTCAAGTACCTGATCCACTGCCTTCCCTCCACCACCCGGATGGTCGAAACCCCAGTGCACCTCAATGGGAAATTCCTTCTATTTATTGCAAATGGTGGTTTGATTGTCCCAGTTAGTGGTGGCCCAGTCAGGAAAGAGATAGTGAAAGTAATCTTGGCTTGATCGTAATAACACAAAGGTGGCTGGAGCTCAAAGTGTAAGGTGTACTGGGACAGGAAGTTGTGACACCAGATTGGGCATCTGTCAAAGTGCTCGAGCACCAGAAACCAGGGCTCCGGAGGAGAAGGTTGACTGATGCGGGGTTGCTGGATTGAGAGGGAGAGCTGGCTGAGAGTGGAGACAGATGGTCAATGTCTTCCCGCTGCTTTTGGATCATGTGCTCCTTTCGACAGATGACTTACTTAGAAGAGCATACTCTGCTGGGTTAATAGTGGGTACACTCATCCTGGCATGAAATGTAGAAGAGGCTTGACCCAAAACCAGAGCAGCAGATACGATTCAGTGATGAACAATAACTTTAATAGTACACTGCAAAACTAACAACCCACATGGGGCCACAAAACAAGAGAGAACAGATATTTAACATAACAAGGTAACTGACAAGATGACTGGCCGGTTCATTGAGTGAAAAAGGGCTGCAGTTGAGAGATGGGTTTAAATAGGCTGCAGGTGATGAGTTGGAAATGAGTAGCAGGTAACTCCAGGTATATGTGTGGAGACTGAGAGGCATCCACCTGTGCAGGCCTGACAGATTATTAGCAGCAATATTTCAATTTATTTAAAATTTTCCTGTGTTTTCACTTTATACTACTCAATTTAAGCGGGGTGTTCCAAATCCTGCTCCTCCTCCTCTGTGAATTTTCAGAGCCTATTTCCACTCTGATATCAAGATCAAGAACAAGATTGTTTAATGTCATTTCCAGTATATGAGTGCAAAGGAAAATGAGATAATTGATACTCCAAATCCAATGCAGCACAAAAGAATCATAATATGATAAAGAACACAATAACAAAAATACAATAAATATAATTACATGCAATAGCTTATATCCATAAACAACAGAAAATCTGCAGATGCTGTAAATCTGAGCAGCACACACAATATGCTGGAGGAACTCAACAGGTTAGGCAGCGTCTATGGAAAAGAGAACAAACAGTCAATATTTCGGGTCGAAACCCTTGTTGAAATCTGTCCTGCCAAAGAGTTTTGGCCCAAAATGTCAACTGTACTCTTTTTCATAGATGCTGCCTGGCTTGCGAAAGCTCCTCCAGCATTTTGTGTGCGTAGCTAAGGTACATAGATTGGTTGTATGTCCATAAAGTGACACCAGGC
This sequence comes from Hypanus sabinus, assembly GCF_030144855.1. NCBI lineage: Eukaryota > Metazoa > Chordata > Chondrichthyes > Myliobatiformes > Dasyatidae > Hypanus > Hypanus sabinus. The sequence continues at coordinate 34,926,865 of NC_082722.1, forward strand.
ATAGGAGTATCTGTACAGAAGGTGATTAAATAAGTGATATAATAAGGTAAAGAGCAGTTTCTAACCCTCAAAGCAATACAATGTTCTAATTATAAGTCCAAAGTATAAATAAGATGGCACCCACATTGTGGTTTCTTGTGTTTCATTTAAGATTTTATTCCATCCAGGATAAATACTAAATATTCTTCCAGAAAACCGACAAGCCTGTATATAGCCCAGGTGGTAGCAATTCACACCTTCTCGTCCCACTCCAGAGATCTGACACTCCAGTGCAAAGGTGAGGGAAGGAGCTATTGTGATAGGAGCCAGTTTGCACATCTCTCTCTCTCTCTCTCTCTCTCTCTCTCTCTCTCTCCATTCTTATATAGCAATCGATCACTTCCCGCACAATTTGAATACAGCAGGCATGACTCCTGAACATTGGGATCATGCCACATATTTTGTGTAACAGTCGGCCACAGGCATGAAGAGGCAAATCACAGAAGAATGATTTGGGCACAGCAACTTGGCAGTTGATGATGTTTCTGTAAAAAATCGCCTCTCTTGAAATTGTATCTGTGGGTTGATATGGAGCTAAAATTAATAGCTATCCACATTTTTTTGATATTTGGAAAAGGTAATACACACAGTCAAGTTATCGCTAAAGTATTGTGCTCCTTTGCTATGAGTAAAAGCAGCATATACCAGTAAGGACATCAATCATCTGAAAGAGGCTTTAATTGTGTTAATTTGCACGATAATACTTATGTGTTAGGCTGTAAACCTCTAACATACAACTCTTGTTTCAAACATTAACATAAGCCTTTATAATTAACACCATTACTTGCAATATCATCGTAGGGCCATTGAACTTTTTGCAATATCACCCACATTTCCGCATTTCCTCCGTTATTGCCTCCGCTACAAAACAGCGTGAAAAGCATACCGTAGTTGTGAGATTGGGATTGAGCAACCACCCTTTTCCACACACAGTATCTCCAATTAATGCATGAGCCTGTATGGTGGGTCCGACCCATTGGTACGTGTGAATTAAGCCTATATTTAACCAAAGCTGGCTAGCTAACGTAGATGGCTTTAAGTGGAAATTCTCTCTAGTGTGAGAGAGAATGGGTATCTAATTAATAAGCCCTTTATGCTGATGTCACACCTTATATAATGTGCAGGGTCTCAAACCAAACTCCCAGCTCCCACCCCCCACAGATGCCCACTGGGTTCCTGCAGCAGTTTTTTTTTCCACTTCAGACTCCAGCAACTTGTATCTCTCACACTTAACTTGCTAAATACCATTGTCTTTGACATTGTATTGGTACTTTCTCCCCCAAAATCTGCATTAATTTTATTTTATAGAAGTAGATTGAGAAGGAGAGAAAGGAGAAGAAAAAATGGGGAAGGGGACTGAAGTAATAAAAATTAAATCAATTTGGAAGAAAAATAAATAAGTCTAGTTTCTCATGGAAAGTTAGATATTCTAACCTCGACTTGTTCATTTTTACATGGACGGCAAGCATTTCAAAAGAATTTGGATTGCCAATGGGCATTAACTTTTAGGAGGCACAAATGTCACATTTTGGATCCTCTGTAAATCATTCAAGAAGAAATTATTTAAGGAAATAGTACCTAGTAATTGAGTCCTGGGAAGATGCCACAGCAATTGATGAAGAAAGGGCAAGTGAAAGCTTGAGTCCAGAAAAGCAGTGGAGAAATATTGAGTCGGAGAAGAAAATAATGGACAAAGAAGAAACACAGCCAAGTTAGGGGGATAAGAAGAAGGAGGATTAGTCTTTTCTAGTGATTTATGTGAGAGAATGGGATATGCCTGCTTCTGATCCTGTTTCAATTACCAGCCTCTGTGAATGTTATTCTTCCCCTACGAGCAGTGGTCGTGTTACATTGACAGAATGTACACGTCTGCAGCCTGATTTGTCCACTTAAAATAACATTTATCATGTTCCCAGTTTATAAATCATTCAGGCCAACTTGATGAGAGCTATGGCAGGCCATGCACCCCCACTGATCCTAATGCCAGATAACTCCCAGGAGTCCGTATATATGCAGGCGAGCGTTAATTGTCATTCTTGCTCATCAAAGACCCAATGCTATTGGCATCTTCACTCCTCCATCCTTACTTCAAAGCTGATTGTTCACTTTCTGTTTAAATACTTCAGAGGTAGACTTCCTGGCTCTCTCCGCTGAGAAAGAGATATTGAGAAAATTGTAACTGATTATTTTTTTCTTGTTCTTTCCATACGCTTGCAAATGCATATAGTGTATAGGCAATACATAGCCCAGTGCTGAATGGAGGTGATCAGTAAGGTAGTTTGATTGATAAAGTCCCTATCTGGTCATTTACGATCTGGATGTAGAAGTAACCGGTTTTACCAGACAGAAAAGCAATTAATCTGCAAACGAGCAAAAGAACAGCAGGTCTGTGCATTGGAGGCCTGAGCTGCTGTAGCTCAGAAAAGGAGATAAGACTGCAGACGGCTATTTATTGTACATTTTAATTAAGTGCTTGTTAACTGCAGTTATCTTAACAGTCATAAAATGATTGTTGTAATGCATTTTGTTTGAGGAAAATGGAGCTGCTGAAAGCCCTTGCGAAAGCTACTACAGATTGTGTTCATTTTAAATCCAAGCCTAAATTACAAAAAAAATGAAGGAAAGGGGGGAGATGTCAAAGCAATCTAAACCTGGCTACTAATGGTTATTTAATATGTCCATCACCTCCTGTAAGTCTCCAGCATACGGAGCTTGCACAATACCCTCCAAACTGTCTTTAACACTTATTTGAGATGACAGGAAAAATGAAACCGTTTGTGCTTATAATGGAAAAGCAATCACTGCTACATTATATTCTGCTTGCCCTATCATGCTAATGCTTGGTAAAAATGTCACCAAATGTATTTAAAGACCTGATGGAGTGTTGCCGTTTTATTCCTGTTATTCAGCTGATTAATAAAAAATCTTCAATTTGTATGTAAATGCACTTGGGTTTCATATCATCCAAATACCTGCACCTGGCAAAAAATAATAAACTGAAGTTTAATGCAGCAATTATGAGCATTTATGAGGACTCTTAAAGAGGTGGCTGCCTCCCTGACCAGCATGATGAGAAATTCACAGAGGAATATTACTGATGCATAGACAAGAAGAGCTGCAGCTGGTCCCAAATGCAACAACTGCCAATGCAGATTAATACACAGGCTAGTGTTTGTTTCCACAAGGTAGGCTAAATATTTTACACTGCCATTGAAAGAGGTTGTTGTTTAAGGAGAAATATGCATTATGTGAATCAATTCAATGCTAGAGTCATTAAAATTTCATTAAATTCATTAATTTTGGTTGAAAACAGTTGCTAATGGAGACTCTTTAAAAGATAGGTTTAAATATGTTGCCTTGTGATATGTCATATCATAATGTACTCAGCTAGGTGACCAAAATGCTGAAGTGGAACAAATTCCTTTTATATTCAGCTGTGCAAATTCCTTTAATAAAGGTAACATATGAACTGATACACTGGAGCTAAACTGGATAATGCTGGAAAATGGGCTCTTGGATTATAATGTTCGATTAACCACTTCCTGCATGAATCAGTGCAGATAGCATACAAAATTTGTGCTGCCCACTCATTTTAATGATCTCAACCACAAGCGAATGCTAACTGGGTTGTTGATTGCCTTAGCACATCACTACATGATCTAATTTCATGAATGGCTAGCTCCGGTTCAAAGTAGTTTAAAGCATCCTGCACCTCTTGAAGTGGAGGAAGCCGGCAATAGATAGGCCCACTGTCTCACTTTACTGAAGAAGAGAGTAGCCGCCATAACTGAAGCAACCTCAGCCAAATGTGGTCACAGGGAATTAAGACCACTGAACATGATTGCTTTTCCCAGTTGAGTGGCATCCTAACCACCGCCTAAACATTCATTTTTTTCCCAGCACAAGGGCTGCACAGTGCACCATCTAAGAAATCCACCACAGTGACTTGCTGAGGCTCCTCAGACTGCGCATGACAAAGGTGCAAACTCCACCACCTAAATAACAAACACAGAGGGCATGTAAGAGCACTACCACTGTAGATTCTCCTCCAAGCTGCATGCCATCCTGAACTCGTGAAAGCCAGTTAGAATTTATAGTATATTACTGTTCCTGAACCATCACTGGGAGAGAACCCTGGAACTGCCTGTCTACCAGCACAGTGGGAGTACTTCCACCAGACGGACAGCAGCAGTTCAGGGAGGCAGATCATCATCGGCTCCTCAAGGGCACTTGGGGGACACTCAGTAATGCACTGAACCTGGAAAATAAATAAATCAAGAAAGAACTCCTCATACTCGACTGTCAGTTCCAGCTCTGCACAGCCCGGTACCACCCAGCCAACAGGAGTCACCCGCTACTCGTTTGCAACTCATCACCTGCAGCCTATTTAAACCCAGTTCTCATCCGCAGCACTAGTTCACTCATGAAGCCAACCAGTTACTCCTAGCCTTCAGATACCTTGTTGCCTGTGATGTTTAGTGTCTGCTTTCTCTCCTTTTGTGGCCCCTTGTGGCTTGCCATTTTCACAGTCTATTAAAATCATCATTCGTTGCCGAATTGTCTCTGCTGCACTGCTTTTGGGTCAAGCCTCCTCTACATTTCCTGACAGGATGCATAAGCCCTTGATTAACCCAGCAGAGCTTGATAACCGAAAGAAGTCATCCGCTGACATGTGTGCACAATCCAGAAGCAGCAGGAAAGTCTTGACCATCTGCACACCACTCTCTTCCAACTCTCTGTCCTGATACAATAACCAAGCACCAGCCAGCCTCCTTCCTTTGAGCCCCACATTCAAGTGCTTCAACACTTTGATGGATCCTCACCCCAATGCCACAACTTCCTGTCCCAGTGCGTCTTGCACTCCGAGCTCCAGATGCCTCTGTATTCTAAAGACTGAGTAAAGATTGCCTTTGTCATCTCCCTTCAGTGGGCAACCTCTGACCTGGGCTACTGCTAACAGGGACAATAAAACTACCATTTGCAATAAATCTGAGGAATTCACCATTGAGATGCATTGGGTTTTCGACCATCTGGGCAGTGGAGGGAAGACAGTGGATCAGATGCTTCACCTGTCTTAAGGCTTACATTTGGTACTGGATTACACTGTGGAATCCAGGACCTTTGCAACAGAGCGTGGCTGGAATGCCTGAACTATTTCAAACTGCAGGACGCTCATCAGCAATGCCTCCAGAATCCACACAGTTAGGGAGACCTCCTTTGTTCCCCCAAGAGAGTGAGGATCAGTAAAGAAACAACTTGTTCACTTACTGTGGAGCAGTCAATCACCCTCGTATCAAGTGCCCACTGCATCCGGGAAACAGTACTGTACCACCAGGGAGAGACAAGCAGCCTTCTATCCTGTAGGCTTCCCTCTGGCAACTCATTCCAGCACGATAGCATGACTCACTCTGTCTGTTTGCCTCCACACTCTGAAGGATCAACACCCACAGGAAGCTCTGGTGGATTATGGACCGCTCCATGTGTGCAGCTTGGATTCCCAACCGAGCTTATCTCCCCCTTCTGCATCATGGCCATTGATAGACGTCCTTTGTGGTCTGGGATGGACAGAGCATGCACATGACTGTGCACAACTATTGGAGAGCACTGTGACTCCATCCAATTCCTCTTGATTGACTCCCCCAACACTCCTCTCATCTAGGGTTATCCCTGGCTCTCCACTCAAGCCCTTCACATCATCTGTCCACTCAGTTCACGGAATATCTGCTGGACTGCCTGCCTACATCCTCAGTTGACTTCACCCTAGAAATCCATGCAGATGGCAGAAACCCTGGACCTCTCCAAACTCCACAGGAATTCAATGACTTAGCCATCCCCTTCAGTAAAACATAGCAAGTTCAAAACACTGCATGGCTCTTCACCAAATTGGATCTACAAAGTACCTACAAACTGATCCACATCATCCGGGGTAATGAGTGGAAGATGGCATTCATAACACCCACTGGCAACTATGAATATTTGGACTTTGCAACAGTCCATCCATTTTCCAAGTCTTCATTAACAAGATCCTCTAAGACATGCTACACAGGTACATGCTACAAAAGGACATAACCAGGAAGGAAAAGACTGGGATGTGGAATTGGCATTTCTCTAACTTGCAGTATAGTTGGCTTTCAAGGTGACACTGAAAGACTGATCTGACATGACAGACCTGGTCTTGGGGGGGTTTCTGCAGAAGATATGGATGACATCAGGGTAGATAAATATGTACAGTAATATGCAAAAGTCTTAGGCCCATATATATAGCTATGGTGCTTAACACTTCTGCACAGTACTGTATATTGGTTAAAATAGGGAGCTGTTTTGGAAACAGAATTAAGAATGCTTAGCTTTGTATTAGCTCAGTAATATTAAGTGTTACTTGCTGACTGGAAAGACATAATATACAGTACAGTCCAAAAGTCTCAGGCACCCTAGCCATATAGTGTATATGTGCCAAAGAATTTTGCATATTACTGTACATATTTATCTACCCTGATGTCATCCATATCTTCTGCAGAAACCCCCCCAAGACCAGGTCTGTCATGTCAGATCAGTCTTTCAGTGTCACCTTGAAAGCCAACTATACTGCAAGTTAGAGAAATGCCAATTCCACATCCCAGTCTTTTCCTTCCTGGTTATGTCCTTTTACCAAAAGTCATAGCCGTGGACCCATAGGAAGTGTACGATGTTGTTGAATAGCCCCGACCATTCTCCCTCAAACAGCTACAGCACCTCTTGGGCTTCTCCAGCTTCTACTGCCGTTTCATCAGGAACTACAGGCAAATGAAATGTTTCATCAGGAACTATGAAACTTTGTCATAGAAAAGCAGAATCCATCATCAAGGATCCTCACCACCCAAGCCATGCCCTCTTCTCACTGTTGCCAACAGGTCGAAGGTACAGGTGCCTCAGGACTCACGCCACCAGGTTCAAGAACATTTACTACCCCTGAAACATCAGGGTTAAGAACAAAAGAGGATAGTTACACTCATTCCCACTACCAATGATCTCACTTTAAGGACTTTTTATTCCATGCTCTTGTTGCTTATTCCTATTTATTTATATTAGCATTTGCACAATTTTGTGACTGCTATGCTCTTGCTCTTTCATTGATCCTGTTTACAGTTACTGTTCTATAGATTCGATGAGTATGCCTGCAGGAAAAAGAACCTCAGGGTTGTATGTGGTTTCATGTACGTATTCTGATAATAAATTTTATTTTGAACTTTGAACAAATTGCTGCTCCTCTCATTTCCCTCACTAAATCACCTAATTCATGGATAGCCTGGTCTGCTGCCACGGACCGTACTCGTTTGACATTTCAGCACTATTCCCATTCTCCACCATATGAGCCACTCTGGACCTTTGTGGTACAAGTGGATGCATCTTCCATTAGTTCTGGGAGACTGTTTTCCATTGAGGACCAGTCAGGAAGACACATCCTTGTGCCTTTTCTTGCACTCTCAACTCTACATAGCTCCATTATGGGGTAGGAGCTACTCACCATTAAATGGACCTTAGAGGAATGGAAACATTGGCTGATGGGAAACACAGAGCACTTCCTAATCTGAACTGACTACCAGAAACTCATATCCATTCAGCCAACTCAACCAACGTCAGGCTCACTGGGCCCTCTTCTTCGAGCAATTCAACCACCATCTCCTACTGACCCGGCTGCAAGAAAACTATGGCAGATGCTCTGTCATGACTATTTGACGCAACTGAAATGAAGCCCATCATTGCTTCCTCACAGATCTTCACCCAATGGTCTGGGATCTTGAGAACCAGATCCAACAGGACTTACAGCATAAACCTGCCCCAGCCAACCATCTGACAACTTTATGTATGTGCCAGTGGCCTTGCGCTCTGAGATACTCCAGGGGGTCCACTCCTCATCCCTCTCCAGCCATCTAAGTGCATGACGAACTCTGGAAATTCTGCAATGCCTCTTCTGGTGGCCCACTATAATCACAGACTTACGTCAGTTCATCACCACCTACCGTCAATGTGCCCAGTCCAATTCCTCCAGCCAGTTCCCATCTGGGCTCTTGCAGCCCCTACTGGTCCCTCAATGCCTGTGGTCCAACATCACAATGGAGTTCACAGGTTTGTCAGCTGTGAGGCCACCATCATCAAGACAGCAGTAGACGAGTTCTTTATTGCTCTCCCCAAACTTCCGTCAGCTGCTGAGTCAATGGACCTGCTTCTCCAGCACATTGTTCGTCTCCACGGTTTCCCTCAAAATATTGTGTCAGACCACTCCCCACAATTCGTCATCTCCTGCTTCTGGGAAGCCTGCTTCCTCCTCCTCACCTCAGTGAGCTTGTCTTCTGGCTATCACCTGCAGACCAACAGTCAGTCAGAAAGAACAAATCCGCAGGTGGAGAAGTTTCTGTGATGCTTCGCTGCTTCTAGCCCCTCCACGTGGAAGAAGTATCTGCTCTGGGCCAAATTCTTCCACAATCTACACACTCTTCTGCCACAGGTACGTCATCCTTTGAAGTACTTCATGGCTATCAACCCCTGCTGCTCTGCATGAAGAAGCCATTGGTGGAGGTCCCATTCACCAGGGCCCTAGTTCACTGATGCCAGAGTGCTTTGAAGAGGGCACAGAGGGTCATTCTAGCTGCTGACTTTTCCTACTGCCACCAGACTACTCCAACCTGGGGACCATGTCTGGCTGTCCACCCGAGATCTGCCCTGTGCACAGCTCCCACAAGCTCTCGCCTCAGTTTATTGGTCCCTTCAAGATTATCCATTGCACCAATCTACTTACCATCTCTAGTTGACACCACCCCTCAGGATCACATCTACCTTGCATGTATCCTGCCTCAGGCCCATGTCCATGGACCACTCAATCCATCTGAAATTGCATCTCCCAAACCTTGAAAGGTGAAAGGTGGTCCAATGGATATGGCTTTGTAGTTGATGGATTCACATCGTGGACAGGGTGTACAGTACCTGGTGAAATGAGAAGGCTACAGCCCAAAGGAAAGGTCTTGGGTGCCAACCAGTTTCATCCTGGATCGATCCAGATCATCCTGAGCCATCGTGTGCCAGCCTTAGGAGGGTGGCACTGTCATGCCTACACAGGCAGGCACCTCCCAATCTCCCCCCAGCTAACAGGAATCATGTGTACACTTGTTTCCAACTCATGACCTGCAGCCTATTTAAACCCAGCTCTCATCCACAGTCCTTGTTCACCCATCAAACCAGCCAGCCTCAACCAGTTGCTCATTGCCTTCTGTTACCTTGTTGCCTGTGGCATTTAGTATCTGTTCTTTCTTGTTTTTGTGGCCCCATTTGTGTCAAGCCTCCTCTATATTTCCTGACACTCGGTCCTCAATATTCATTAATGCAAGAGGTGTAAATGCGAATTATGTACCTATGACCATCCCCTCACTGCAATTTAACGTCATCTTTTCTCTTTCATTTAGTTGAGCACTGTAACCAAGCCAGGAGATTTTTAAGGAGTTAGTCCCTCAATCTGATGTGCAGAGCCATCATTCATTGCACACTAAGTTAAGGGGATTTAAAAGGCAAATCTCGTGTACACTGAGTTGCTATGCATGAATAGCCAGGATTTAAGGGGAAAGCATGAGTTACACACTAGTTCTCTGGAAGGAGATATCTACATCAGTCCTGCTGTAGATTTTGTTTTTATGTGGCAGCCTAGAGGAGAAGGTTAATCAAATGCATGGAGCAATGAACATTTACTTAAAGCTTGCACGAGATGCCTAAAAAAATGGAGGTATCCTGCTCTAAATGTGCATCTATTCTTTCGAGCTTTGAATTGATGATGGATCCCAGCACAGCACTGGTGGAAATTGGAGTTGAGACCAGGTGACTGTATTCTGGTTGACTGGTGCCACAAGCACAAGAGGCCAAGCAGCTGCAGTCCAATATCTAACTGCTGCAATAGAGGCTCGAGTACATCCTGTAAACTTAAATTGTTACCGTGAAACATCAGACAGGTTATATAGTTTGTGCCCACATTCTGAAGGCTCGCAGCATGACACTATCACAATAGAACTTCCGGCATGTTAATTGTTCACATAACAGATACTGTCACAGGACGGTAGCTGTGTCTCTAAGGAGAATACCCAACCCAGTCCGAATCCTTTCCTCATCCTGATGAGATATACTTAACCAGGTCAGATTTCCTCTCCTCCCTACATTCTTTGATCACTAGTTGGACGAGCTCTGAAGCCCCTGCATTTACCAGATCTAGCATCTAACCACTGCCCCCCAAGTCCAGGTTACTGCCTTGCCTTGACATTCTCCTGGATCAAGTTGTCTACATAACACTCCCTTTTGCTGAAGTTCCATGTTAATTGCAATTTTAACTCCAATTCAACGCTCTCAGCTGAATTTTCTCAGAATGGCAGCATTCCCTGCATCAAAGGTCTTTTCACATGCTGCAGCTGCAATACATCACCTGTTCTTTTCAAACCTTGTTTCAAATCTTCAGTCAAATAAGGTTTTTTTTCATTTGATGCTTGGTTTAATTTTATTTAATTGAATTATCATTTTAAACTAATTAGCATATATTATTTATAAAAAAGCCTCTAATTTGCTCTTTTCATTTGAAAAGCACACTAACCCACACTAAGCACTAAACAAACTTTAAATATTGCATGAAGCTAACATGAACCAACATGAATTAGGGGCACAAAGTCATATTGCCTTCCTCTTTTCCGCTAAATTCTCATGCCAATCAAGTTTCTACTTTAGCCATTAAGTTGCATTTTTTTTAATTTCCCTGTGTGCAATCATTTCTTCACAGCATACAACCATATGGTGCCCAGAATGTGATATGAGGGCTGTCAATGACACTGCGTTCCATTTTGGAAACCTGCAATCCTGAAAAAAAGTCCTGTGTCTGCTTCACCTGCTGTTTTCTGGCAAAGGAAAATGAGATGATTTCAGTTGTGCTGGGGAGGAGAGCGTCTGCGACCTCCCTAGTGAATCAGTGTGCTACAACCTAGGAGATATTACTGATGTCCCATCTTGCAGTCTGGAAGGAGATGAAAGCACAAAATTGGATGACCACCATTAACAGCCATAGCAAAGAACTTCTGCCTCTAACCTGCAGAGATGGTTGTAGTTAGAACATGTGATTTATTCCCGTTAGGACCTCCTTACTGACTTGGTGTCCCTTCATGACTTTTTCTCTCACTAAGATGAGCAAAGGAGAAGAGTTCACTTAAAATCATTGGTGGTGCACAATTCCTGCTGATGGCCCTATGTTCCCGCTCTCCTGCCACTTCCAGCGGGTTAATTTGCTTTGCCTATCCCCTTTATTTTCCTCATGTTATACTTCACTCCTTAGTGAATGGTAACCAAAGCAACGGCATCTGGGAGCAACTAGGCTTAAAGTGAAGGCAATATCCATATTTCCACTTCATTCCTCCTTATCGACATTACAAAGCTAAACAAGGTATGGAAGCACCAAACCTCTGTGAACACTGCCTAACATCCTGTACCAATTAATCAGTGACATACCAAAAAGTAATTGATATTCTCCTTGAATAGCACTTAAGAAAGATCTGTCTGTAGTTAAATCCTCCATGTAAGTTCAATATGGAGGATCTGGCATGTAGCTGTATAGTTAAGGTCATATATGGCAGCACTGGTTGGCACTGAAGTCTGTCTACGCTAATGCAATTAATTGAGAGAAGCTATCCCAGCACCAATGGTCTTCTCTGCAGCCATGCCACATCTGGGCATGAATGGTAGCAAACTACCGAGCACTTCCATGAGGAGACTCTAAATGATTGTCATCGTCATTCAAGCAGTGCCCAGAATGTGAATGCTAAAGGCAAGGACAAAGCATTTTAAACTGTGTTCCGTCAAAAGTGCCAAGTGAATAATTTATTGTGTCTTCCTCCCAAATTCCCTGCCATCAGAAAAGTCACTCTCTGTCCAATTCAATTCTTTCTATTTCATATCAAAAAATGGGTGTTAGTACTGGATTTAGCAACACCTATGGGATCAGACAAGATACCATACCGAAAACACACAAGTACTGGCTATACCACTCATTGAGTGGCTCAGCACAAGTACAACACAGGCATCTAAGTAAAATGTGGAATTTTGCCCTTGTCCTGTATGTTCCATACACACCTCCCTCATGCAGCCTCATGATCTTTCGTTGTCTTCTCAATTCTGGTGAAGGACTGTTGACCTGAAATGCTAAGTCTGTTTCTCATCCCACAGATGCAGCCCACCCAACTAAGCAGTTCTAGCATTTTCTGTTTTTATATTACATCTATCACATCTCCAGAATCAAGAGGTTTACTTCCACTTATTTGTTGAACTCACTGCCACTTCCTACCCAGAATGGCTAACCTAAAGAACTGCAACTCTGCTCTCCAAACAGAATTTTCATTTATCTCTCTTGCAATGCTCTCTGTTAGTGGTATCTCTTATCTCTGATAGGTAGTGGCCAAAACCCACTTCCACAACTCTTCCCTGATCAAATGTTTTGAGCTTAAACAGATGGAATACTGTGCAGTGTAGGGAAGAGCATGGTCATGCTCTTGCTAGAAGGAATGAAGATGTAGACTATTTCCTAAATGGGATATGAATTCAGTGCAAAGGAATTTAGAAGTCCTAATACAGGATTCTCTGAAGGTTAACTTGTAGGTTGAGTTCATGGGATGGAAGACAAATGCATGCTGGTACTAATTTCAGTGGTATTGGAGATGGCCCAAAGAAGGTTTACAAGAATGATCCCAGAAGTGGAAGGAGTAATGTATGAGAAGCATTTGAAGACTCTGGACCTGCACTTGCCGGGTTTAGAAGAGTAGGATGGGGGGAGTCTTATTGCAACTTTTGGCAATATGGTGCCTGTGATCAATGGTGACATCTTGCAGACAGCTTACAAAACTACTAGATACTCTTCTTCTTCCAAAAATACCACTTCTTCTTTTTCTTCTTCTTCTTAGCTGGCAGGGTGAAGACACAAAGGAGGTGTAAGGAGCATCTGCTAGCCTGCAGGGCACCCTTGTAGCACCTACTCAGCCCCGGATCAGGCCCAGCGAAGCCATGGGAGCAGGTTGTCGATGGTTGTATGAGCAGCTGCTGCATATCACAAGTCGTGGCTATGCCACCACTGAAGCCAGGCGGACAATCTCTGAAGAGTGTTTGTAAGGCTGGTGACACCTGTTTTATGAAGACACTGCCCAGAAGGAGGCAATGGAAGCCAACTTCTGTCGGAAAATTTCCCAAGAACAAGCATGGTCACGGAAAGATCACCCTCGTCATATGACGCGGCACAAAACGAACAAGCCCCTTCTTCTGATATGGGATTGATTGCAGCCTGTAATTTCCCTTTTAAGAATGCATATCTGGGCTGACTGAATGATCTGGTGCTTCTGTGATCTCATGGGGGATTTGGCATCTATGGCCATCGCTGGGGGTGCACTCCACATCAATTCCCAATGGGGGAAAATGAACCTGTGTCCGGCTCCATTACTCTGCACCAATTAAAGTGTGGAGCAAGATTAAAATCGACAAAGGCGAAAGCGGAGAACGTATGGTGTTCAGTGGCGTCTGGTCTCCCTCTTGCTGCTGCTGGCGGAAGGTGCAGGAGTCTTGTGTCCCAAGGTTTGGTGGTCTCAGCGGCTCGTGGCTCATGATTGTGAGCTCAGCTCAGCTGTGGTTAGATGTTCATTGTCCTATTTGCATGATTTGATCAAGGCTTTTTTCTGGATTGGCAGCTGTGGTCTGACCTATGTTGGGGTGACTGATCTGGTGGCAATGGCTGCGGCCATTGGCTCCTGATCTGCTTTACTCACCTTAGTGGCTTGTGGCTGCAGACTCACTTTTGCGAAATCTGCAGTTTGATCTTTAATGTTTTGTGTGTTATTTGTTCTTTTTCTTCACACGCCTGATGGTCTTGTATTGTGGGGGCTTTCAGTAAATAAGTTCTTTGTTTTTTTGGCTGTGTGAAAGAAGAAAAAGACAAATCTCAAGGCTGTATACTATATACATACTTTGATAACAAATGTACTTTGAACTTGGAATATTGAAAAGCTGAGATAAAGTGGACATGATTGAATGGGCGTGCAGACTGATGGGCCAAATGGCCTATTTTTGCTCCTACGTCTTATGGTCTTAAACACACGGCCACCCTGATTGTATCCCATCAAAATCATCCCTCTTCTCCACCTTCCTGCAGCTCAACAAATTTTTCTCCTTTTCCCAGTTCTGAAAATGGATCTTCAAATTGAAATGTTAACCCTGTTTCTCTTCTGACAGATACAGCCTGACCAAATGCCTATTTTTTAGCATTTTGTTTTTATTTTGGATTTCCTTAGGTTTACTTGACTTGATACCTCTTTACAATCTTGGTCCAAACAGGTACAAATGCTGAATTGCACAGGTGAGGCAATGGTAATTGCCCTTAACATCAAGGGGTCATGATTCAAGATCAAGTTCAAGAGAAAGTTTAATTGTCATTCAACTATATTAACTATAACAAAATATTATTCCTCTGGGGCCAAGGTGAAAAACCCATTATATACAGTCACACGCACAAATAGTTCAACAAACAGATTCAACAAACTCATTTGTAGGGCCAGTGATGTTGTGGGGGTGGAACTAGACTCCCTGGCAGTGGTGTCTAAAAAGAGGATGCTGTCCAAGTTGCATGCCATCTTGGACAATGTCTCCCATCCACTCCATAATGTACTGGTTAGGCACAGGAGTACATTCAGCCAGAGACTCATTCCACCGAGATGCAACACTGAGCGCCATAGGAAGTCATTCCTGCCTGTGGCCATCAAACTTTACAACTCCTCCCTCAGAGTGTCAGACACCCTGAGCCAATAGGCTGGTCCTGGACTTATTTCCACTTGGAATAATTTACTTATTATTATTTAATTATTTATGGTTTTATATTGCTATATTTCTACACTATTCTTGGTTGGTGCGACTGTAACAAAACCCAATTTCCCTCAGGATCAATAATGTATGTCTGTCTGTAGTTACAATAGCATATACAGTCAAAAAATAATGTTAGCATAAGGCCTGAGTGGCATGGCCTGAAGACTGAAGGTGCATGAGATATGGTCCTGAAGCCATGTTTCTGCAAGAACAAGTACGCAGTAGTTCATCATCTCATGCTGGGTCAGCTGCAGACCAAGGCAACTCAGCTTGTTTTTCAGACACTGAATGCTGAAGAGCAGCACCAGCTTGAGCAACTATTTTGCAGATGACACACACTATACTTATCATGGACTATGTGTTTAAGATTGTGGGAGGAGCACCAATCAAATTGATTGCTTTGCTTTGTATGTTCCCTAACAGCCTGCCTGTAGGGAACAGCCCCCAAACCAGAATGGATTCCAGCCTCTGTTCTCTTCCACAGTGCCTCCTCCCCTGCTGGCTGTAACAGAATCAAGATGTTAAGAAGGCATTTAAGGTGGAATTGGTTAATTATTATGCCATTTACAGAGATACACTAAAAATCATGCCATGAATACCTTTCATACAGAGCAACGCAGTACAGCAGTACCTTGAGGTAGTACAAGGGAAAACAATAGGAGAATGCAGAATAGAGTGTTGCAGTTACAGAACAAGTGCAGTGCAGGCAGACAACAAGGTGCAAGGCCACAATGAGGCATTTTGTACAATTAATAGTCTATTTTATCATACAAAGGAACCATTTAAAAATCTTACAACAGCAGTAATAAATCTGTCCTTGGGCCTTGTGTTACATGCTTTCGGGCTTTTGTATCTTCTGCTCAATGAGAGGGAAGAGAAGAGAGAATGTCCAGTGCGAGGGAGATCCTTGTTTATTCTTGCTGTTTTTCTGACGCAATGACAAGAGCAGATAGGGTCCACAGAGGGGAGGCTGAGTTCTGCAATCTGCTGAGCTGTGTCCACAATTATTGGCCATAGTTGGACCAGGACAGTCTATTGGTGATGTTCACTCCAAAGATCTTGAAGCTTTCAACCCTCACAACCTCAGCACTGTTGATGTGCAATAAACCATTTCCTGAAGTCTCCAGCCAACTCTTCCATTTTGTTGATATTGATGGAAAGGTTGTGGTCATGATACCATGTCACCAGCCCATCTACCCAAACTGTTTGTTATTTGAAATACAGCCCACCATGATGGTATCATCTGCAAACTTGTAGATGGAGTTAGAGCTGAACTTGGCCACATGAGCCATTGCCAAGGGTAATAGAGTGGGGAAATAAAGCATGGTGGTTAGAGCACGACACAAAAGCTCAGCAAGGAGACCTGAGTTCAGTCCTGATTTCCACAACGTTTGGACTTAGCCCAATCTTCCTCTGACTGTGTGGGTTTCCTTGAAGACCTCTAGTTGTCTCTCAAATTGCAAGGAAATGTGATTTGATATGTTAAATGCCCACTTTAAATTGCCCTTAGTGTATTGCTGAGTGATAGAATTTGGGTTGGTAAAATGAAATTGGTGCTGGAATAATGTTGATGAGTTTTTGATGGCCAGCACTGACTTGATGGGGTGCAGAGTTTGTTTCCTTGCTGTGTGAGCCTAAGTATCCTTGGACAGCAACTTCCTACCATCATTCCACCCCCCCACCCCCACTCCACCAAAACCTCCACCAGCTAGAAAAACAAGGGCAGGCAAATCACGAGGACACCACCTCCTGGAACTTGCCACACACCATCCTGCAAATATGTTGATGCTCCTTCATCATCAGTGGGTCAAAATACTGGGCAATCTAAGGAGTATATTCACATCTCAAGGACAGCAGCGGTTCAAGAAGGCAGCTCACAATGACCAAAGGCAATTGGAGAAGGTCGATAAATTGCCTGGCTCAGCCCTTGAATAGAGTGAATAAAAACTCTGCACCTGATTTGGATGCAGAGTTGTGTTTGCACGAGGATAACATTATCTCCGATAGTATTCCCACCTTGCAGCACATTTATCAGGTGGATCAGCCAATTTTTTGCTCCCTGCTAGTCATCTCTGTCTTTTAGCCTGCCAGCCCTCTGCTGCAGAGTAGTTGCAGGGGTCCTTGCAGCAGATGGTATGATTCTACATCTGGCCATCACTTCCCCCAAACCCTGCCAAGTAGGTGTGCCAGAGCATGCAGATATGTTCGGTAACCTCTTTTGTGCAGTGCTTGATGGCACTGAATGTCTGCAGTGGAGATTGTTCCCTTCAGGTTCTCATAAATAAATGTGTATTTTTAAAAAAAACCCTCCTCTCACTCCCTTTTGGTTGCTAGCGTCAAGGGCATCATTTCAGTCATTTCTGCCAAGGCCTTTTGCAATGCCTTAAGTAAAACACAAAGAGTAAAATGAAGCAGTGAAGATGGCTCTCTTGTAAGACAATCCATCTATTTTTGCTGCCATTTAAGATAATAGGGAATAAGCCTGGCAGTGCTCCACAAAGAGCTTACAATTTCCCTGATTTATCTCCTCTCCATGTCTTGCTTGGGCATTGAAATTGTACTCCCCTGACCATTCTGAAGAAACGCAGCTGCAAGTGAACTCTCATCCACAAAAGATCTTTCAAAATTAGCAAATCACTTAAATTGAGCTAAATATTTTAAATTCTGTTAGAAATGGTTTTGCATTTTTAAACTTAATTGACAGTACACCACGACTGAGTTCATAGATTTTCCTCCATCGCTGGCTGTCAAATGGAACTGTAGGCAAAATTCATCTGCTCTTTCCTCACCCATATGAGAGACCTCAAGTCAAAAGTTTTCTCCATTTGGCCCATCCAACTGAAGATATCTGCTGAAGTATTCTAAGCTTGCAAATAATTAGCCCTTAAGATGCAATTTTAATGCTCTTCATCTTCAGAGCTACTGACCTACTGAAGGATGTTGACAGATTATACTTAAATCAAAATCAGATAAATCAAAAGGAATAGAGTGAGGTCAAGTCAAATGAACTGATGGCCATTAGATAGTGATTATGTTTCTTTTTCTGTTTTGCATGGTGCTAACACCAGGGCCGTGGGGTGCACCCATCAGGTTCGGTACTGGACCCAAAACATAAACTCTATTTCTCTTTCCAACGATGCGGCCTAACCTGCTGAGTGTTTCCAGCACTTCTTTTTTCTTGCTTTCATGAGCCAAGTGAGTTGACCTGTGCAAATAATGACTGAAGCTTTAAATTTACTTTAAAAGATTTAGATTAAGATGTAATAAGAATGAAAAGTACTTCTGAAAACTCATTCCCTCCAGATGAAAAATTAAAAGTCAGAAGTGGAATCAGGTTTAACATCAGTGGCATATGTTGTGAAGTTTGCTGTTTTGCAGCAGTAGTACAACAGAATACATAATAAAAATACAAATTATTCTCTCTAATTAGATTAATTACAGTAATTACATTAACTAAATAGTACAAAAAAGAAAAAAATAGTGAGGTAGTGTATGTGAATTCATTGTCCATTCAGAAATCTGATGGCAGAGGAGAAGAAGCTGCTCCTAAAATGTTGAGGGTCCTGTTCCCCCTCCTTGATGGTAGCAATGAGAAGAGGAGATGTCCTGGGTGATGGGGGACCTTAACGAAGCATGCAGACTTTCTGAGGCATCACCTTTTGAAGTCGTCCTCGGTGTTGGGGAGGCTGATGCTCCTGACGAAGCTGGCTGAGCTTACAACCTTCTGCAGGTTTTTCTCATCCTGTGCAGTGGCCCTGCTACACCAGACAGTAACGCAACCAGTTACAATGCCCTTTATGGTACATCTGTTAAAATTTGCTGGAGTCTTTGGTGGCATACCATTTCTCCTCAAACTCGTAATGAAATACAATCACTGTGGTTTTGAAGCTTGTTGATTAGAACTGTGGGCATGATTGGGTTGAAAGCCAAGTGGTTGTGGTGAACTACGTGTGCCTGTCTGGACACGCCCCCTGCTGACTGTTCCTGTGGCTCCACAGATCCCAGTATAAAGGCGATCAGAGCCTGGGCCCGGCCTCTCAGTCTCCAGGATGTGGTATGGTGGTCACTCACTGCTTGTTCCTTCTTCCAGTCAATAAAAGCCGATATCTCGCCTTTACGTCTCAAAGTGAGTTATTGATGGTGCATCAGTGGTATTCAATAAAAATCAGCCTGACGTAGGAATTACTATTGTGCTGGTGATCCAAGCTTGAGAGGAGAGGAGCCAGTGAGATTGCATGCACTATAGAGCTAATGTGGTGATAGGCAAATTGCAGTGAGTCCAGTACATATGAAAACGATGTACTTCAAAATTCTTTGTAGTTGCAACTCATTGACTGAAGCACATTGTGGTTTTTCCAACCAGCTAATCTATCTCACTCCTGTGATCACCATCACCACTACCTCATCACCATCTGAAATTGGTTGGCACAGGTTTTCGGTGCCCTGCCAGGTACACTATCAGAGCCTGATGCCTTGCGAGGGTTCACCCTCTTGAAAGATGTTCTGACGTTGGCCGCTGAGTTAGAGATTATAGGGTCACCAGATGCTGTAGGGATTCACACTGTTGTAGTTTTTCTCTCCCTTTCATTGCTCTGTCGAAATCATTATTGATAAGCGCAGGAATTAAATAGAATTAGAATTTTGTGCAAATCAATTGGAAATTCTAAAGTAATTATTTGCTATAATTTTCTGCCTACATTTTGAACATGGATCTGTATTCAGGCCAGAAATGTTGAGATGCTTTAGGCAAAAGTGGGAAATGACCCAGAGACCACAATGCTGATGTTTTGCAGTGCAGTTCTGGCAAAAGAATTTTAAACTAAAATCTGCATTCTTCAAGATTAAAAAAAAGTGAATGTGCATCAATCAATGAGTTACATCTTCAATGAATTTTAGTGTACATGTTATGCATATATACTATAATTTCAAGCTCAAAGCTGGAAATTATATATAAGGATTTAGCTGTCTGATTAAACTGAACATATTGTCATTGCAAACTACAATAATGACTACAATGCTATAACAAAAAGCTTTGCAGGTACAAACTTCTCCATCCCATGCATTATTTAGTGTCCTCTCAATTGAATGTACAGTATACAGTGATGATATAGGCCATGCAGTGTTGAGAGACTGCATTAGCAGTTTAAGTAGAAGAACACTATAAAATTTTACTAAATGCTCATCAAGTATATTTTTACATCGCAAATGATACACTTGTTAATAATTTTTAAACAGGAGCAATCATCAGCAAAAATCAATAATAGGTCATTAATTGTTTTGTATTTGTGGAGCATTTCTGTTTGTAAATTACGACATTTAATTTCCTACCTAAGGTTCTGCAATTAATAAGGTATACTGCTGGGTTTTCTGGTGATATAATAACGTGCTGAAAAAGAGCAAGGGCTTGTCCTCATATTCTGCTGTGCGATAGCTGCGTAACTCTCAAAGGTGAATTACAAGATCTCATGTTCCCAAAAGTTGAGGTACATTCAGAGAGAATCTGGAACTTAGATAAAACACTACAGCACAGTACAGGCCCTTCAGCCCTCCATATTGTGCAAATCTGGCCCTATTACTTCCGGCAAATCCCCCGGGAAGAGTTCAAGTGCATAAGTCATCTAGTTCTACAAGGGTGGAGCAAGGGTTGTGTGAGGGAAAGTCCAGTTGTCTTATGGAGGACTTAGTTCCTGAAGAATGGGATTCAAACTGTGCAGTATAAACTCCTCATTGCATGCCATGTAATTTCCCAAATTCTTCATTTTTTAGAGTGCTTTTTGAGGCAAGGAACAGGAAAGGGCACAGAATAGAGGAGCTCAGTGATACCCATAAAGAGGGGAAGGTAATTTGTTACTCTATGGTGGGACAGATGTGATCTGGCGACATGCATGTAAGTTGAGAGGCAGAAAGTTTAAAGAAGATGTTCAGGGGCATGGTTTTTATTAATGCAGAGAGTGAAAGATGTCTGGAATGGGCTGGCAGGAGTAGAGGTGGCAACAATTATGATAGAGGCATTTAAGAGGCTTTTATATTGACACATGAATATACAGAAAATGAAGGGACATTGATCATGTCCAGGCAGAAGCGATTTAGTCTAATTTGGCAACATGTTCAGTACAGGCATAGTGGTCCAAAGGGCCTGTTCTTATGCTGTACTGTTTTATGGCATATTCTGTGTATTTCCATCATATTTTACTGAGCCCTCAGAGTCATGGGTGGAGTGGACAGCTGGATAACCCAGGGGACAGTTGTGTCCATTTGTTTATCATAGATAGAGGGCATGAGTGTGGATTAGCAATCATGCGGTAAGATTGTGTTTTTGAAAGGATCCTAGCACTGGGCAGCAGACTCTTGCAAATAAGGGTTACAGACTGCAGCTTGAGTATGCTAACACCAGGGAACATTGAATCAATACAGACAACAAAGGTGCCCAAGGATCAAAGACTGTTGGAAAAGTAGGATCTCAATGAAGAGAAGGTAAATTCTAGAATTTATAAGAAATATAGCCAACAACTTAAAGATTTTTTGAAAAGCAAAACTATTCCCCCCAGAATGAGCTTAAAGAAATTATTATGCGATTTGCTGAAGCTAAAAGATTCTCAAGATATGACTGATTACAGTATTAGGAGATATCTGAGTAATCATTGTCTGAATGGAAAGAGTCAGATTCAAGAGCTTCCAATGATGTGATTTGGAAAAAAAGGGTAAAATAATGGCTCGGATGGGAAACTTAAAATGAAATCCCTGCAGTAGAGAGAGATAATGAAGGAAAAGAAACTGTAAAAGTTTCAAGTTGCTCTAATAACCAGCAGAAAACTGATGAAAGTGCACAGCAGGGAGGGCAAGCCAGCGAAAGGTTGCAGAACGTTTCTTCAAAGTGATGCTGGCTGATCGCAAGAAAATCTTCAAAGGTGCTATAGTTATTAGAATGCTGGCCTCTCTGGCTGGATTAGAATATCAGTGTTCTCCATTTATTGGATTTGGGAATGGTGGCAGCATCAACTTTCTGAGCAGAACCAGGTATAGAATTGGAGGTCAATGGGTGTCCATTTTGGACAGAGTGAATGACACACAAACACAGCAAGATCTCAGGATACTTATCGTAGATGAAACAACAAACTGTGCCACTGAAACAAACATTGAAGGTAATTATGATGAAACATCACTTATTTAGGCTTTGGTGGAAGGCAGCGGGAATTTACTAAATCTCTGAAGTGGATGTTTGAGTAGCACAGACTGAAGCCACATGAAAAGTAACCAGAATACACCAAAAATTTTGAGTGGGAGCAAGTCAAGATTGCTGTGGAGTCCCAACAGGGATATGATGAAGAGGATCTGAGTGGATCAGAAAGAGAGGGGAAGGGACAGAAGGGGTGGGGAGCAGGTTATCTGAAGTTGGGCAATTTCATGTTCATGTCATTGGGTTGTATAGTGCCCTGGAGAAATTTATTCTGACAGGAACTCTAAACTCTGTACTCTCAAAATTTTACTTTTGAAGGCCGTGCATTAACCAAGTACACCTTTGCCTGAAAACAAGGAGAGCGAGGAGGTGATAGAAAGGAATTACAGGCAGGTGGTCACACCAGGGTCACAGGAGACAGACAAGTGGGTAACAGTCAGGAGAGGGAAGGGGAAGTGTCAGGTACTAGAGTGTACCCCTATGGCTGTACCCCATGACAATAAGTGCTTCTGTTTGAGTACTGTTGTGGGGGACTGCCTACGTGGGAGAAGCAACAGTAGCCATGCCTCTGGCACAGAGTCCAGCCCTGTGGTTCAGAAGGGTAGGGAAAGGAAGAGTAAGGCAGCAGTGATAGGGGACTGTATAGTTAGGGGTCAGACAGGTGATTCTGTGGACACAGGAAGGAAACTCAGATGGTAGTTTGCCTCCCAGGTGCCAGGGTCCCAAATGTTTCGGATCGCATCCAAGATATCCTGCAGTGGGAGGGAGAACAGCCAGAGGTCGTGGTACATATTGGTACCAATGACATAGGTAGGAAAAGGGAAGAGGTCCTGAAAAAAGACTACAGGGAGTTAGGGAGGAAGTTGAGAAGCCGGACTGCAAAGGTAGTAATCTCAGGATTACTGCCTGTGCCACATGACAGTGAGTTTAGGAATAGAATGAGGTGGAGGATAAATGCATGGCTCAGGGATTGGAACAGGAGGCAAGGATTCAGATTTCTGGATCATTGGGACCTCTTTTGGGACAGATGTGACCTGTACAAAAAGGATCGGTTGCACTTGAATCCCAGGGGGACCAATATCCTGGCGGGAAGGTTTGCTAAGGCTACTGGGGAGAGTTTAAACTAGAATTGCTGGGGGCTGGGAACCAAACCGAAGAGACCGGGGAAGAGGTGGCTGGCTCACAAATAGAGAAAGCTTAGAGACAGTGTGTGAGGGAGGATAGACAGGTGATAGAGAAGGTACACGCTCAGACCGACGGTTTGAGATGTCAAGTTAAGTCAAATCAAAACGTTTTTTATTGTCATTTCAACCATAAACTGCTGATACAGTACACAGTGAAAATGAAGCAATATTCCTCCAGGATTATGGCACTACATGAAGCAACACAAAAATACACTGGACTACGTGAGACAACACTAGACTATGTAAAACAACACAAAAACTACACTAGACTACAGACCTACACAGGACTACATAAAGTGCACAAAACAGTGCAGGGCAGCTCAATAATTAATTAATAATAAACACACTAGGCACAGTAGAGGACAAATTTCAAAATAATAATAAATGATGTAGATGTCAGTCTAGACTCTGAGTATTGAGGAGTCTGATGGCTTGAGGGAAGAAACTGTTGCACAGTCTGGTTGTGAGAGCCCAAATGCTTTGGTACCTTTTGCCAGATGGCAGGAGGGAGAAGAGTTTGCATGAGGGGTGCATGGGGTTCTTCACAATGCTGTTAGCTTTGCAGGAGCAGCGTGCGGTGTAAATGTCTGTAAAGACAGGAAAATCTTCTCAGCTGACCTCACTATCCACTGCAGAGTCTTGCGATCCGAGACGGTGCAATTCCTAAACCAGGCAGTGATGCAGCTGCTCAGGATGCTCTCGATACATCCTCTGAAGAATGTGGTGAGGATGGGGGGTGGAAGATGGACTTTTCTCAGCCTTTGCAGAAAATAGAGATGCTGCTGGGCTTTCATGACTATGGAGCTGGTGTTGAGGGACCAGGCGAACACCAAGAAATTTGGTGCTCATAATGATCTCAACGGAGGAGCCATCAATGTTCAGCAGGGAGTGGTCACCCTGTGCTCTCCTGAAGTCAACAGCCATCTTTTTTGTTCTGTTCACATTCAGAGGCAGGTTGTTGGCTCTGCACCAGTCCGTTAGCTGCTGCACCTCCTCTCTGTATGCTGGCTCAATAGATTAAAATAGATGTGTCTATTTTAAAGCAAGGAGTATTATGAACAAAGCAGATGAGTTTAGAGAGAGGATCAGTACTTGAAGCTATGATGTGATGGCCATTACAGGGACTTGGATGGTTAAGGGACAGGAACGGTTACTTCAAGTGCCAGGTTTTAGATGTTTCAGAAAGGACAGGGAGGGAGGCAAAAGAAGTGGGGGCATGGCACTGTTGATCAGAGATAGTGTCAAGGCTGTAGAAAAGGAGGATTTATGGAGGGGTTGTCTACGGAGTCTCTGTGGGTGGAGGTTAAGAACAGGGAGGGATCGATAACTTTACTGGGTGTTTTTTATAGGTCACCCAATAGTAACAGCAATATCGAGGAGCAGATAGGGAAACAGATCCTGGAAAGGTGTAATAATAGCAGAGTTGTTGTGATGGAGATTTTAATTCCCAAATATTGATTGGCATCTCCCTAGAACAAGGGGTTTAGATGGGATGGAGTTTGTTGGGTGTGTTCAGGAAGGTTTCTTGACACAACATGTAGATAAGCCAACAAGAGGAGAGACTGTACTTGATCTGGTATTGGGAAATGAATTTCTCAGTGGGAGAGCATTTTGGAGATATTGATCATAATTCTATCTCCTTTACAATACCATTGGAGAGAGATAGGAACAGACAAGTTAGAAAAGCATTTAATTGGAATAAGGGGCATTATGAGGCTATCAGGCAGGAAACTGGAAGGTTAAATTGGGAACAGATGTTCTCAGGGAAAAGTACAGAAGAAACGTGGCAAATGTTTAGCTGATACTTGTGTGGAGTTCTGCATAGATACGTTCCAATGAGACAAGGAAGTTATGGTGGGGTACAAGAACCGTGATGTACAAAGACTGTAATAAATCTAGTCAAGAAGAAAGGAAAAGCTTACAAAAGGTTCAGAGAACGAGATAACGTTAGAGATCTAGACAATTATAAGGCTTACAGAAAGGAGCTTAAAAAGGAAATTAGGAGAGCCAGAAGGGGCCATGAGAAGGCCTTGGTGGGCAGGATTAAGGAAACCCCAAGGCATTCTATAAGCATGTGAAGAGCAAGAGGATAAGACATGAAAGAATGGGACCTATCAAGCATGGCAGCGGGAAAGTGTGTATGGAACCGGAGAAAATAGCAGAGGTATTTAATGAATACTTTACTTCAGTATTCACTATGGAAAAGGCTTTTGGTGATAGTAGTGATGACTTGCAGCAGATTGAAAAGCTTGAGCATTTAGATATTAAGAAAGAAGATGTGCTGGAGCTTTTGGAAAGCATCAAGTTGGATAAGTTGCCAGGCTCAGATGAGATGTACCCCAGGCTACTGTGGGAGGCGAGGGAGGAGATTGCTGAGCCTCTGGCGATGATCTTTGTATCATCAATAGGGATGTAAGAGGTTCCAGAGGATTGGAGGGTTGTGGATGTTGTTCCTTTATTCAAGAAAGGGAGTAGAGATAGCTCAGGAAATTATAGAACAGTGAGTCTTACTTCAGTGGTTGGTAAGTTGTTGGAGAAGATCCTGAGAGACAGGATTTATGAACATTTAGAGAGGTATAATATGATTAGGAATAGTCAGCATGGCTTTGTCAAGGGCAGGTCATGCCTTATGAGCTTGATTGAATTTTTTGAGGATGTGACTAAACACATTGATGAAGGAAGAGCAGTAGGTGTAGTGTATATAGATTTCAGCAAGGCATTTGATAAGGTACCCCATGAAAGGCTTATTGATAAAGTAAGGAGACGTGGGATCTAAGGGGACATTGCTTTGTGGATCCAGAACTGGCTTGCCCACAGAAGGCAAAGAGTGGTTGTAGATGGTTCATATTCTGCATGGAGGCCAGTGACCAGTGGAGTGCCTCAGGAATCTGTTCTGGGACCCTTACTCTTTGTGATTTTTATAAATGACCTGGATGACAAAGTGGAGGGGTGGGTTAGTAAATTTGCTGATGACACAAAGGTTGAAGGTGTGGATAGTGTGGAGGGCTGTCAGAGGTTACAGCGGGACATCGATAGGATGCAAAACTGGGCTGAGAAGTGGCAGATGGAGTTCACCCCAGGTAAGTCTGAGGTGCTTCATTTGGGTAGGTCAAATTTGATGGCAGAATATAGTATTAATGGTAAGACTCTTGGCAATGTGGAGGATCAGAGGGATCTTGGGTTCCGAGTCCATAGGACGCTCAAAGCTGCTGTTCAGGTTGACTCTGTGGTTAAGAAGGCAAATGTGTACTGGACTTCGTTAATCGTGGAATTGAATTTAGGATCTGAGAGGTGATGTTGTGGCTATATAGGACCCTGGTCAAACCCCACTTGGAGTACTGTACTCATTTCTGGTCCCCTCACTACAGGAAGGATGTGGAAGCCATAGAAAGGGTGCAGAGGAGATTTACAAGGATGTTGCGTGGATTGAGGAGCGTGTCTTATGAAAACAGGTTGTGTGAACTTGGCCTTTTCTCCTTGGAGTGACGGAGGATGAAAGGTGACCTGATAGAGGTGTATAAGATGATGAGAGGCATTGATCATATGGATAGTCAGAGGTTTTTCCCAGGGCTGAAATGGTTGCCACAAGAGGACACAGGTTTAAGGTGCTGGGGAGTATGTCTTCTTTGGTTGTCCATCAGAATCCGATGACGACGTCCACTCCTTTAACGGTGAGATCTTTGATGACTATACAGTCCTATCCTGGACCCACAAGCTCTATTGCAGGTGGGACATGTATATGTGGTATTGATGGTAGTGATGGCAACCATGGCTGCATTTCTCCTGGCTCTGTTCTGCTGTCTTCTGGTTGTTCTTTCCATCTCCAGAATACGAGTCCCATCCCTACGGTCAGCAGCAAAATCCTCCAGGTCCTCAAGTCTAATCTTGCACTTCCTTAAAGCATTCTTCACCAAATCCTTATAGCACTTCTTCGGCCCTCCAGCTGAGCATTGACCATGATGTAGCTGGGTGTATTACACTCTGCGGGGTAGCCGACATGGGGGCATCCTTATCACATGCCCCAGCCACTGAAACTGGAACCTTGTCTGAGTTCAGAAAATACCATGGAACAACAGTGGACCTATATTAGCTCTGCGCTCTGTGAGGCAGCAGCCCAATCTATCGACCATAAGAGCAGAAACCACCAAGACTGGTTTGACGATAACTCAGATACCATCCATAACTTGCTTAAAGACATGCACAAAGCACACCGGGCAACTTTAGACAACCCATCATCCATCAGTATCAGACAGCACTGGCAGGCAGCTCGGAGGAAAGTGCAAAAGGCAATACGGGCCAAACAAAATGAGTGCTGGACTGAAAAGGCACATGAAATCCAGTCCTTTGCTGATAATAATGATGTGCATCATTTGTACAATGCTGTCAAAACCATCTATGGCCCAATAAATCGATGCGTTACTCCCCTGAAAACAGCAGCTGGTCAAACACTTCTGAAGAATCAGAATACCATTCTGCTGAGGTGGGCTGAGCATTTTAACACCTTGCTTAATCACGATTCTGATGCAAACTTTGCCATCCTTGTCAAACTGCCTGAATTTCCTCCTATCCATGACCTAAGTCTACCACCAACCTTCCAGGAGGTTCTATCAGCTGTCCATTCCCTTAAGAACAACAAGTCCCCTGGCACTGACAATATCCCTGCTGAGTTACTGAAGAATGGAGGGTATGTGTGTATGTGCACCCTCTACCAGTACATCACCAAGGCCTGGACCGACGAGAACATCCCACAGCAATGGAGAAATGCAAACATCGTTGTAATTTATAAGAACAAGGGTGACAAGGCCACCTGTAGCCATAGTAGGGGCTACTACTCCTTTCTGTTGCTGGAAAGGTCCTGGCTAAGGTGATGCTTCAGAGGCTCATCATCAACATCACCGAGTCAATGCTGCCTGAGTCGCAGTGTGGATTTAGGAAGAACAGGAGCACGATCGACATGATCTTCACAGCCTAGCAGCTTCCGGAAAAGTGCCAGGAGCAACATCAACACCTGCTTATGGCCTTTGTCGACCTCTCCAAAGCATTTGACACTGTGCAAAGAGAGCTCTTATGGGAAGTCATCCTCAGGTTTGGCTGTCCCAATAAATTTGGGGAGTAGGTACAGGTGAGATGTCAGAGGTAAGTCTTTTACGCAGAGAGTGATGAGTGCGTGGAATGGGCTGCCGGCAATGGTGGTGGAGGTGGGTACGATAGGGTCTTTTAAGAGACTTTTGGATAGGTACATGGAGCTTAGAAAAATAGAGGGCTATGGGTAAGCCTAGTAATTTCTGAGTTCAGGACATGTTCAGCACAACTTCGTGGGCCGAAGGACCTGTATTGTGCTGTAGGTTTTCTATGTTTCTAAAACCACACTTGCCAGATCCTTTCTGATGCCATCAAAAGTGGCCTTTCTTCAATTCAAACCGAGAACCAGGCCTATCCTCCCCCATAATTGCCTTGGTAAATGGTATTATGATCACCAGATGCAAAGTGTTTCCCTACATAAACTGAAGTCGCCTACCCTATCTCATTCCCTAACAGGAGAGCTAATATGGCACTTTCTCTACCATAACACACACAGAACGCTGGAGGAGCTCAGAAGGTCAGGCAACATCTATGGAAAGGAGGAAACAGTCAACGTTTTGGGCTGAGACCCTTCATCAGGGCAGAGAAGGAAGGGGGAAGATTCTAGAACAAAAAGGTGGGGAGGGGGGAGGGAAGCTGGCTGGAAGGTGACAGGCAAAGGCAGGTTGGAAGGAAAGGACAAGGGCTGGAGAAGAAATAATCTGATAGGAGAGGGGAGTGGACAATAGGAGAAAGGGAAGGAGGAGGCAACCTGGGGGAAGTAATAGGCAGGTGAGAAGAAATGAACGGTCAGAGTGGGGAATCGAGAGGGTGGGGGAGAAACTTGTCCACAGAAGGAGAAATCGACATTCATGCCCTCAGGCGGGACGTTACCCAGACGGAATATCAGGTGTTGCTCCTTCTCTAGTTGGAGCGCGATCTAGTTGGGACTTCTATGTACTGATTAAGGAAACTTTGCTGAACACATTTGACAGACCCTTTCCCATCCAGTCCTTTTATAATATGGGAGTCTCAGTCAATATGTGGAAAGTCAAAATCACCTGTTAGTACAACCTTATGTTTCATGCAACTGTCTACGATCTCACTACAAATTTGCTCCTCTAAATCCCATGGACTATTATGTGGTCTATAATATAATCCCAATAACGTGGTCATACCTTTTCTTATTCCTCACTTCTGCCCATAAAGCCTCACTAAATGAGTTCTCCAGTCTGTCCTGACAGAGCACTGCCATGACATTTTCCCTGACTAGTAATGCTATCCCTTCCCCCTTTAATCCCTCCTACTCTATCATGTCTAAAACAACAGAAACCCAAAATATTGAGCTGCCAATCCTGCCCCTCCTGTAACCAAGTCTCCCTAAAGGTTAAAATGTCATAATTCCAGGTGTTGATCCATGCCCTAAGCTCATTGCCTTTCCTAGAATACTCCTTGCATTGAAATATGTGCAATTCAGGACATTAGTCCCACTGTGCTCATGCTTTTGACTCCTGACCTTGTATGCAGACTTAACAACATCTTTCTCCACAACCACTCCACTCTCCGTTCTGGTGCTCTGGTTCCTGTCCCTCTGCAGCTCTGGTTTAAATCACCAACCTTGCAGCAACCTTCCCACTAGGCTATTAATCCTCCTCCAGTTCAAGTGCAAACCATCTCTTTTGTACAGGTCACTGGAAGAGAGCCCAATGATCCAAAAATATGAAGCCCTCCCTCCTGCACCAGCTCCTTGACAACGTGTTAAACTATATGATCTTCCTACTTCTGGCCTCACTAGCATGTGGCACAGGTAGCAAACCTGAGATCACAACCCTGGAGGCCCTGTCCTTTAACATAGCACCTAACTCCCTAAATTCACTTGGCAGGACTTTG
This sequence comes from Hypanus sabinus, assembly GCF_030144855.1. NCBI lineage: Eukaryota > Metazoa > Chordata > Chondrichthyes > Myliobatiformes > Dasyatidae > Hypanus > Hypanus sabinus. The sequence continues at coordinate 34,957,108 of NC_082722.1, forward strand.
TCACCCATTCTATCCATGTCATTTGAACTGATGTGGACCACGACTTCTGGCTGCTTACCCTCCCATTTAAGAATGCTGTGCAAACACTCTGAGATGTCCCTGGGGATCTCATTCTCGGTCACAGAACTTTGTCTCTGCTCCCCTAACCACCGAATCCCCTATCACCACAGTTCGCCTTTTTTTCTCTCTTCCCTTCTGAGCCACAGGTACAGACTCAGTGCCAGAGTCTGTATCTCCATGATAGGTCGTACCCCCAAGAGTATCCAAAGCAGTATACTTATTATTGAGGGGAATGGTCACATGTGTACTCTGCACTGGCTGCTTATTCCCTTTTTCTCTTCTGATCGTCACTCAGACACCTGCCTCCTGCAACATAGGGGTGACTGTAACTCCTCTCTATCACCTCCTCATTCTCCTGTATGAGCCATTCTCCAGTTCTTAACTACAGTCTCTAAGGAGCTGCAGCTCAGTGCACTTCATGCAGATGAGTTATCAGTGGGACTGGAGGTCTCCCAAAGTCTCCACACCTCACACAAGGAACATACCACAGACTCTGGACCCATTCTCAGTGCACAAGCTATGTACTAACAGAGAGGAAACACTTACTGGACCCTGACTTAGAGCCTGCACCTGTGCTTGTATAAGCCGGTTGAGCCAAAGCTAGACCATTCTAACACAGGCCCACTTCAACCATGATGCTCCCACAATGCCCACTCTTCTTAAGCCTCCCTTCTCTTTATTGGCTCAATTAAAAGTCACTCCCAATGACGCTTGCAGTTTTCAAATGGCTCCCATCCTGTAAGATGTCACTCTCTCGCTCGCTGCTTCAAATCGATGACTCACTCCCAACAAGACTTGCAGTTTTCACAAGGAGGCATAATAAAGGCTGGAGAAGTAAAGAAGAGAAAAATTAAGAATTCTGAATTAAAGAAGCACAATTCAAGAATTAGAAGAGAAAGGACGTCAAGATGCATGACAGCATGCAAATAGCCAGATTGTTAAGACCATGCAGTATTAAAAGTTATTGAGATAATTACGTTGATGCAACAATTATAAAGAAAGTTACAAGATCAAATGAGCATGGGGTCTATTCAATTTATTAGAATTGTTTAATGCCTGAAGAAGACATTTCTGAGATGTCAAGCATTGTTCATAGAGAAAAACCTTGAAAGATATAGAAGATATGTAAAGATTTTGCTCTGTTATATTTATAATTATGTATATATGTAGATGTTGGAAAATAATTATTTGTTTAATTTGTACATGTAAGTAATTATCGTTGTAGATAGCTGATGGTTTGCATGGGTTAAATGATTCTTTCTGAAGGAGAGGTAGCAATGTGTATATGAGTGTGAATGACCTGAATAATTATTCCACCAGATACAGCTGTTAAGTTTGAGAATGATTGTTTTCAATAAAGAATCTTCTGCCATTAGCTTTCCTAATCGAGTCATAGAGTCATAGACTAATAGAGCACAAAACAGAACCTTCAGCCCATTACATCCATGTCAACATTTTTGCCCATCTACTCTAATCACATTTGCCCACATTAGGACTGTATCCTTCTACGCCTTGTCGATTTAACTGTCAATCTAAATGCCTTTTAAATGTGATGTTTCTGAATCCACTACCTCCTCTGCAATAAGACAACCTGTAAATCTCAAACACGAGGAAATCTGCAGATGCTGGAAATTCAAACAACAATACACACAAAATGCTGGTGGAATGCAGCAGGCCAGGCAGCACCTATAGGGAGAAGCGCTGTCGACATTTCGGGCTGAGACCCTTCATCAGGACTAACCGAAAGGAAAGATAGTAAGAGATTTGAAAGTAGTGGGGGGAGGGGGAAATGTGAAATGATAGGAGAAGACCGGAGGAGGTGGGATGAAGCTAAGAGCTGGAAAGGTTATTGGTGAAAGTGATACAGAGCTGGAGAAGGGAAAGGCTCATGGGACGAGAGGCTTAGGGAGAAAGAAAGGAGGGGGTGGGAGCACTAGAGGGAGATGGAGAACAGGCAAACAAGTAAATATGTCAGGGATGGGGTAAGAAGGGGAGGAGGGGCATTAACGGAAGTTAGAGAAGTCAATGTTCATGCCATCAGGTTGGAGGCTACCCAGCCAGTATATAAGGTGTTGTTCCTCCAACCTGAGTTTGGATTCATTTTGACAGTAGAGGAGGCCATGGGTAGACTTATCAGAATGGGAATGGGACGTGGAATTAAAATGTGTGGCCACTGGGAGATCCTGCTTTTTCTGGCAGACCGAGCGTAGGTGTTCAGCGAAATGGTCTCCCAGTCTGTGTCAGGTCTCACCAATATATAAAAGATCACACAGGGAGCACCAGACGCAGTATACCACACCAGCCAACTCACAGGTCAAGTGTCGCCTCACCTGGAAGGACTGTCTGGGGCCCTGAATGGTGGTGAAGGAGGAAGTGTAAGGGCAGGCGTAGCACTTGTTCTGTTTACAAGGATAAGTGCCAGGAGGGAGATCGGTGGGAAGGGATGGGGGAGACGAGTGGACAAGGGAGTCACGTAGGAAGCGATCCCTGTGAAAAGCAGAAAGGCGGGGGGGGGGGGGGGGGGGAGAGAAAAATGTGTTTGGTAGTGTGATCCCGTTGGAGGTGGCGGAAGTTACAGAGAATTATACGTTGGACCTGGAGGCTGGTGGGGTGGTAGGTGAGGACGAGGGGAACCCTATCCCAAGCGGGGTGGCGGGTGGATGGGGTGAGGGCAGATGTGCGGGAAATGGGAGAGATGCGTTTGAGAGTAGAGTTGATGGTGGACGAAGGGAAGCCCCTTTGTTTAAAAAAGGAAGACACCTCCTTCATCCTGGAATGAAAAGCCTCATCCTGAGAGCAGATGCGGCGGAGACGGAGGAATTGTGAGAAGGGGATAGCATTTTTGCAAGAGACAGGGTGGGAAGAGGAATAGTCCAGGTAGCTGTGCGAGTCTGTAGGCTTATAGTAGATATCAGTAGATAGGCCGTCCCCAGAGATGGAGACAGAAAGATCAAGAAAGGGGAGGGAGGTGTCGGAAATGGACCAGGTAAATTTGAGGGCAGGGTGAAAGTTGGAGGCAAAGTTAATGAAGTTGACGAGCTCAGCATGTGTGCAAGAGGCAGCACCAACGCGGTCGTCGATGTAGTGAAGGAAAAGACGGGGATGGATACCGGTATAGACATGGAACGTGGACTGTTCCACAAAGCCAACAAAAAGGCAGGCATAACTGGGACCCATATGGGTGCCCATGGCTACACCCTTGGTTTGGAGGAAGTGGGAGGAGCCAAAGGAGAAATTATTGAGAGTAAGAACTAATTCCGCTATACAGAGGAGAGTGGTGGTAGAGGGGAATTGGTTAGGTCTGGAATCCCAAAAAAAGCGAAGAGCTTCGAGACCATCTCAGTGGGGGATGGAGGTGTATAGGGACTGGACATCCATGGTGAAAATAAGATGGTGAGGGGCCAGGGAACTTAAAATCATTGAAAAAATTCAAAGCATGAGAAGTGTCACGAACATAGGTGGGAAGAGATTGAACAAGGGGGGGATAAGACAGTGTCAAGGTATGCAGAAATGAGTTCAGTGGGGCAGGAGCAAGCTGAGACAATAGGTCTACCTGGACAGGCAGGTTTGTAGATTTAAATCTCTTGCTTTAAAACTATATCCCTCTTGTTTTTGATACTTTGGTACTTGCAAAAAAAAATTGAAGGAATTCACAGAGACAACAGATTTCAAATAGAATTTGAATGATTAGTGTTCCCTGTTCAGTTTTCCAGTTATCCAAAGGTCAACATTCAGAATGAGGAGGCGAAATACAGTTCCCTTTAGGTCTGTCAATAAGATTTATCGGAACTGATTAGTATTCAAAGCACAGAATTCTTACTTTAAATAACTTTTCCATTCTGAAGTAAGTTTAAGTAAATGCTACATGTTGTCATTGAAAGACCCATTAACAGTAGTAGTATTAAAATCCATTACGTTTGTAGACAATGCCCAATCTCCATCTGTTTCTCGATCACAGTTTAACATCAGTGACACCACCAAATGTTTTTCTGTAAACTCCCTTGCTCTACATATTCTGGAATTTCCATTATATTAAAACCAGAACAGAACAAATTCCACTTGGCTCTGTTCTTTATCCTAGTTCGTTGTGCATCTTTAGTCAAATCTGAGGTAGTCAAACTGGAGCCACATCGCCAGTTTTGGCTCCAAGTAAAATGTTCATTGGCTCCTGCATCCAAAGTCAGGATTGCTGAATTGGCTTCAGCTCAGCAAAGTACGTTCTTTAATGCCAAGCTCTTCAGAACAGGCTTCTAGACTGTATTTATACAGATTTATCTCATCTCTCACACTTTCTCTCTTACTTATGACAAGCTCTGAGAGAGAACATTGACAGCAAAACAGTAAATGACCCATGGCACTGACACATCAACTAAATTCCTACTTTCTGACACTTGATCACAGGGAAAATGGCTGCAAGCTGAGCACTAAATAACATTGGGAAGAAGCAGCTGGATGGTTTATTCAGAAGGTTCTCTCGGTTTGTTGTCCACTTTGGCATGGTTTATCATATTATGTGGAATTACCATTAAAAAATTAAAACAATTAATACTAAATAACTCTGAATCATAGAAAATCAAACTGAAGGATAAAGACAAAAATGTGCTCTTACGTAAAGATTGTAATATCCATGTTAATCTGTTGAAGGATTAACTTAATGAATTGTGCTATTTATAATGACATGATGACTTTAATAATAAATGAACATTGGGGCTTTTATCCATATAGCAAATAAATTCTGCTGTGGTGCCGTGCTGGGAGCATTAATACGATTAAATGTTTTATAATCTAAGGAGGGCATATTAGAAGAGCAAGGTCCCTTAATTTGTTTTATCTAATTAGAAGCTGAAGTAGGACATGTGGAAAATATACAGATCTTTCTGAAACCTGGAGCAGCTGAGGTCAACAGTTTATGTAAGTAACCTATTATTTTCATATAGACATAATCAACTTGTCCAATCAGTAGCCAAGACATCCAACCAACAGGATCATCATCTTAACCTCTGACCTGTTGGACCAGCGATGATGAAGGAACGAATGCTGACAGTGATGTCTTTCGGCCCCGCATAAGGTTTCTATCAGTGACTGCCATTCAGCTGGATTAATTCACAGGGCTTGAATATACCGTAACCCTTCAAACAAGAATAGAACCCTGTTTCTGGTTAGAAAGGACATTGGACCTTGGAATTTGATCATGTAGTGTATGATTCTGTAATGGGATTGGGATTACATAGGTTCATAAAGTAATACAGCACAAAAACAGGCCTTTAGGTCCAACTGGTCGATGGCAATTACAACATTCTCATTGGCAGTTCCAGTTGCCTCCAATAGACATAGTGGAACATTAACCTGAATGTACAACGTGCATTGTCGTAAGTGATGTTGGGTGTTGCTGGGCTGATTGTAAAGTGGATGTTTGGGACTACTGCTTACCTTTTGGATGATAGAGACATGGCAAGAAACAATGTGAGAATCAAATGGAAAAATAAGCCCCAGAAGAAGAAATCCATTGTTCTTCAGTGCGGCATGAAGGCATTACTCTTTCAGGGATGAGCCATAGGACGACAGGAATGGGCTGGTGGAATGCCAGATGCTTAGGATCAAGCATTAACTTTATTCACCATATACATTTACATGTATTAGGAATTTAATACAATGGGGGATGAAATATAACATGGAAAAATCTAGTAATATATCTTGAAGATCAGGAAGAGACAATATATGAAAGGTATAATTCAAAAAAAGGTAGGAGGAAAGAGACATTCATAGCATAAGTCTTTGAAGCTGGCAGAGGAGTTTGAGGTATTGTGTAAAGAAGTATTCAGGATCCAAAGCTCCATACATAAAAACTTACAGAACCTTAACAAAGAGATTGGGATTAACCTCCATAAAACAATGTTTCATATGAAGTTACATATCCAATTTTGGTCACTTTACTTTAGGAAGAACAAAAAGACTTGAAGAGGATGTAGTAATAGACAAATCAGCCATGTTGATGTTCTGTTTAATGGTGGGTTCTCAGGTGATACTCATCCATGATCACATAAATCCAGGGTGTTAGGATAGATTCTTTCTAAGCATGACTTTGTTTGACATGGAGAGGGTGACGCATTGGCTGCCACCACAAAACAGATCTGGGTTATATTCCAGTGGCATGGAACACAAGACAAGTGGGGATCATTCACTCTGTCTTCCTCATGCAGCCTTCCCCAGTCTTCAATGCTATTGTGATGTCTCATTATCTTCCGTCAGCTCCACTGTTGATGTCATGGTTGTATTGCTCTTTGTCTGGAACCTCCCCCTTGACCTCTCGGCCATAAGTGACCCTACCAGCTGCTGAGCACCAGATGGCTTCACTTTTGGGATCTCAAAAACTCACAAGCCACTCCACCATGACAAGTGATGATCCTTGGAGAAGCTGGAGAGGCTGTAGTAAAGGTTCACCGTGAGGTCTCCATAGACAAATGCCCTATGTTATGGAGACAGACTGAGAAAACTGGAAATGGTGCACTTACAGTAAAAGTTCATTGAGAACTAAAGAGTTAAGATATTCCAAATGACAGGACAAAATGAAACATCTCCCATTGGTGGAAGAATTGAGAGCCAAAGGACACGAATATAAGGTGTATGGTAAAAAGAACCAAAGGTCATGGAAGGAAATAACTTCTTTAAATACAACAAAGTATCAGGAGAACATTGTCCAAAAGGATGATGGAAGCAGGTTCAGTTTCAAACGGAATTGGGTCTATATTTGGAAACAGAAAACATTTACAGGGCTATTGAGATGGAGCATGCTAGAGTCTAAAGGAGATTTACGAGAATGATCCCAAGAATGAAAGGGTTAATGTATGAGGACATTTGATGTCTCTGGGCCTGTACTCACTGGAGTTTAGGCCAATGAGAGGGGATCTCATTGAAACCTATTGAATAACTGAAAGGGCTAGATAGAGTGGATGTGGAGAGATTTCCTATTGTGGGAGAGCCTAGGATCAGAGGGTACAGCCTCAGAATAGAAGGATTCTTTGGAACAAAGATGAGGAGGGATTTCATTAGCTTGAGGGTAGTGAATCTGGGGAATTGGGTGCCACAGACAACTGTGGAGGCCAGGTCATTGTGTGTGTATAAAGGAGAGGCTGATAAATTCTTGATTAGTAAGGCTGTGAAAGGTTATGGGGAGAAGGCAGGAGAATGGGTTGAGAGGGAACTAAACCAGCCCTGATCGAATGGCAGAGAAGGCTCATTGAGCAAAATGGCCGACTTCTGTTCCTATGTCTTATGATCTTACAGACAGCAAGCATGGACTAGGATGGGCTAGATTGCCTCCATCTCTACCTCTGTCTTTGATAGGAAATGGATTACAGAAAACATCAGTCAGTTTCTGGCCATTGTTCAGGTAACATCTCGATCATCTGAAAATTTCAGCAAAAGAATATGGATGGGGAGGGAGTCCCAAATGTTCTAGTTCTCATTTTTTTAGATGTTTTCTGAAGCAGCATCAAAACAGCAAGATAGCTATTCCTGTGTCTACTTCTGCAATCTTCACTGCAGTTCACCCCAAGTTTTCCCAGTACTTCCAGCAGCAGCGCCTATTGAAAATCACTGCATTGAAGTCTCCAGATGTCAGGGAAATATTGTAGGTAAGCTTACAATTTGTGCACATACCTTGAAATCCCAGAATAATTTTAAACATCTTGGATCACACTACTTATGCATTTGCATGGAAATCATTCCTCACTAGTGCCGGTCCCATTGTGACAGGGTCCACATAGAACATTGTTTTACCAAGGATGTAGCTTGGATGATGGCACCATATTTTTAGAAAAAGCTGGGAATTCGGGATCAGTCATCTCTTTCAATAGTTTTGATGACCTAACTACGACTAGAAGCAATTTCCTGGTATTTTATTTTCTCTAATTGACTGTGCTTTCATTGCTTTTATTCACACTCTGTCCAGACTTACAGAGGTTTTGGGTGGGATTCTGTACATTATACGCAAGTACGAATTTATTCAGGATTATCTATTGTGTCTTTACATATCCTCCATGCAATATAATCAGATTCAAGGAAGCAAAAGAATGAAACCGACGAAGAAAATCAACTTTTTCAATTGCTTATGATTTCTTAGATTTTTATATTGAAAGATGAAAGATTTATATTATAGATGTAAGAAAACAAATTATGGGGCAGTTCTGATGTACAAGGCAATAGTATAACAGTACAGAAGCTGATGGATCATTCAGCAAAATTTAATGGCTGAAATGAACTATCTCACATTTGTCTTCAGTAAATATTTATGCTCTGCCTTTCGTCTGTTGACAGTTAAGAATCTTAAACTTGCCTTCAGTACTCTGCCCTGTACTTTCTTGGTGATAGAAATTTGGAAATGGTCCTTAGAATGAGAGTGTTTTTCTCTTCCTCTTTCCACTTTTCCTCTCAGAATCCAGTTCTTTAATCCAAGTGTCTAATGCTGGAATACATGGCAGTTGATGACCAACTGGAAACATTACTCACCCGTAGATTAGTATGATGTACAACAGGCTTAATAAAATAAAACAAGCAGGAAACAGTCTGCCATTTTACACTTCTGGTGATTGCATTATGATATAATACAGAATAATGACTAGGATTTACAATGTTGAAAGCTGATCACATACATAAATGAAAACAATGTTTTGTTGCTCAAATTTGGGAATACAATTGGAAATTATAGAGTTATTGAACATGTTCTTTTAAGTGCCTATTTTCAGACACTGTTTTAAAACTGCTGTTAAAACTTTCTCTCTTCCCAAGTCTTCTCCTACAGAGACCAGGTGAACCAACACCGCTGGAATAAGAGAACACAAACATGGCCTGGTACAATTGACAGCCTGTATTTCTTTGTAAACAGATGCATGACTGGACCCATGGGACTCAAAGATACAAATCTCATTTTTATCTATATATCTGAGAAAAACGTATTTTCTGAGAATATTATATAAAAACAGAAAATGTTGGAAACACTAAGCAGATCAAGAAGCAAATATGGGAAGAGGAACAGTTAATGTCTCAGTCCAAGACACTTCATCAGAATGTTTGACTTTCCATAGATACTACCTTATTTCTAACATTTTCTGTCTTTATTTCCAAGGCCTAGCATGTGCAGATTTTGATCTTCATTTTCTCAGAATATTACTTTTTGTTAAATTCTTTCGAGTAAGGGTAGTGTAGAAGCATAATTGAAACACAAGAGGCAGCTGATACTGGAATCTGGAGCAATAGAAGAAACAGCTGGAGGAACTCGGGGCCAAGCAGCATCTGTGGAGGGCCCTGACTCCAAATTTGAGCATTTCCTTTTCCTCCACAGCTGCTACTTGATCCACTGAGTTCCTCCAGCAGTTTGGCTTCTTTCCCCCTCTGTGAGGGGGATATAATTAATAGGGAGAATTTATGCTGTGTTTAGCATGATTTGTATTAGGTTATGGGAGGATTATGATGTTTTTCACTTCCAAGGATTATAGATTTAAGATAATTAATTGAATATTGAAAACAGAATATGGGTGCTAATGATAGCAGTTGAAAACAAACTGCCCCACGAAAAAAGGAGGAAAGGAGTTTGCCTAATACAGTGCCTTTCATCACCTTCTAAAGCTGCCCAGAAAAGCATTACTTTTAAATAAAGATACCATTCTAATACAAGATAACATAGCAGCTGATTTGTCAAAGTCTTAAAAAGCAACAGCAGAAATGAGTAGATAATCTATTTTAATGGTGTTGTACTTACTTTGTTTTACTTACTCATTTCAAAAATAACTGCAGCAAATTTTAGTGCAAGTGCACTTGATGTTGTCAAGCCTAAAGCTTGGGAAGAAAATAGAATTGATTTCCAACAACATTGATTATTCTCCATTGAGTTCTAAAGCAAAAATTATAGGCTTTACTCTTTTAATCATTATATCCAGTTGAATATTTTCATAAATTTGTCAGGTGGAAGCTGAAAAAAAACCCTTTTTTAATTCAAAGGTGCTGAAATGTTTTGACAGTTTAATCTTATGGTCCTGGTACCAACAGCAACCTGGAGGGGTTTTTTTTTCTAAGTTTTCCATTATTTGCTAGCTTGATTTGATGGTTCCTTCTGACACAATAGATGTTCAAAATCAATTGATAAATCTTTGCATTGACTGGTTTTGAGCCACTTCTTCTGGCTAATCCCCTTAATCTGGTTACTAGAGCACAACCTTTGCAGAAATATTAATTGTTTCAGAAAAAAATACGAAACGGAAAAAAGTTCCTTTTTCTAAGAAATGAATGTTTATTCTGTTAAAAACATTAAAGAAACAAGCTGAACAATCTGATTTGTATCCAGTCCTACCACAAAGACCATAAATTCCTGCAACAGTCAATAACATATATTACAGACTATGTCAAGATAACACAGTTACCTATGGTAATGTCTATGAATGGAGTTGATTCCAATCAATTCAGAGCACTGCAATGTGCTAATGTTAACAGTTCTCCTTCAAATCTGAAAGGATTTTTTTTGCTATGTATGGCAACAATAAACTAATGCATTCTTTTACTACATGTCCCATGAGGAGATGTATTGCAATCTTTAATAATAATTCTCATAAGTTTCAAGATGACAAGTACGTATTTTTTATGAAAATAAAGAATTAATATTAATAAGCTGTTGACAAGTGTAGCATTTTTGTAACCAAAGGCACATACATTGCAACTGTAAAAATGTGAATAATGCTGTGAAATGGAATTTGATGTTAATGATTTTTCCCTATGTGAACCCTTCATGTTACTACAGAAATGGTTTCAACTTGCAGCCATGCAACAATTTGTCACTTAATTAACAGCAAGTAGAGTCAACTGCATTTTTTACAGTTGATTGTTCAGAGCGAGAAAAAAAACCTTACATCCTCCCATATGCAACATTTCTTATTCGATTTACTGCAATGAAATGGAGGAGAAAAAAAATGATTTGTGCATCTGAAAACCGAATCGCTTTTTGGAAGCTGGACTGTCAGGGTGTCTAGTGAATTAAAATAGAACTACCTGCTAAGAATGGACATATCTCTGAAACACATAGCTTTCAGAACAACACAGGTCTGGAAACAAGTGGATAAAAAGCTTCACATAAAAATGCCAAATCCATTATTCTTGATCTACTCTGAAATGCACACACAATTCTGCTGGAGAAGGCTTGGCTGCCTTCAGACTTGGATCTGGCACAAAGTAAAGGCCTAGAGGAAAACCAGGAGTTATTCTGATGGTATCCAAGATCTTCTCAAATATACGTCTGGACAAAGTGAATCAGTCACGTTATGTGGCCCCACTTCATTCACGCAAATGGTTTATCACACTTGTTTTATCATTTGATCTATTATTTCAACTGCAGTGGCACATTGGCAATGTATCTTGGAGTACTGTCCTATCACCTCAGGCACCTGGGTTTAATCCAGGCAGAACAGATGGGAGGGAAGTCTCCAGTCCTAGATAACTATTAAGGATCTTTATTGAAATGAGTATTAGCAGCCCAACAGGAAAAAAGGATGTATTGCCAGTGTGAAATGCTTCCCTTCATTCTTTATCCAGACTTAACTTTCAGAACTATGTGTTGTGTATTTAATAATTCAGTAATATTTGAGTAATCATGTAAGTATATTGTTTGATTAAGCATTCTTGTTCATCTAAATAATTGATTATGAGTTATATGTGAGTTGCATACATCATCACGCCACCACACGATACGTGCATGCTCTACTTAAAGTAAACACAAAGTTAGACTCATATTTGGGACTAAGTCTTTGAATTAGTTTACTGCTTTGAAGTTACAAAACATAGCACTATGTTCTTTTCACAAACAAGATGAAATCTGCAGATGCTGGAAATCCAAGCAACACATACAAAATGCTGGAGTGACTCAGCAGGCCAGACAGCATCAATGGAAAAAAGTACAATCGACGTTTCGGGCCCAAACCCTTCTGCATAGTGTTTCCTATTGATTCGGTTCATCATTAAAGTTTTCTCAACCTGTGGCCTTCAATTTAATGATATCTCTGAATCCATCTGCTGTGTGTTCCTACTGGCTGGCTTCCCCACAGTACTGGCTTTGACCCGTTGTTTTCTCAGAAACTAAATGCAACTCCCAACTAGAGCATTTTTATGAAAATGAGCTGAAATGCCAAAATGCTCACCAGTATGAAAACAGTGCCAGATTCTGATCTTCCAAACTAGTGTGTATCCTTCTGATTAATCATCAGTGATTTTTTACAGTACAGGTATATACCAGACCAGAGTCAGGTTGACTGATCCAGAGACACAAGTCTACTGCTTTTAAGGAAATCGCATCCAGTATAATTTGATGGAAAAATAGTGGCTTTTATGGTTACCGAACTATTGTAAAATTTTCTCTAGTCCACTAATTCCCTTCAGGAAAGAAACTTCTGTTTACCAGACCTTGCTAATACTGCATATATCTTATAACTTCCTGGAACAGTCAAGCAAGCCATTCAAGTTCTCAAACTGGAACTGGAGTTGGAAATAGAATTGATTATTATTAAGAGATAGAGAGAAAACCTTGTCTTGCATTCTATTCATACAGATCAAATCGTTACACAGTGAATTGAGGTAAAACAGCACAAAAAAGTCCGATGCAGAATAACTGTAACAGCTACAGAGAAAGTGCAGTGTGGATAGGCAATAGTGTAACATCATTTTGAGGTAGATTGTGAGGTAAAAAGTCCATCTTATTGGAACCAATTAATAGTCTTATAACAATCCACATAGCTTGGCACTATGTGCTTTCATGCTTTTGCATCTTCTACCTGATGGAAGAGGGGAGAAGAGAGAATGTTTGGGGTAAATGAGGTTTTTACTCATGCTGACTACTTTATTAAGGCACCAACAAGTCTAGACATGGTCTACAGCGGGGAGGCTGCTCACGTTAAAAAGCTGTCAGAACAAAACTGGATAAACTGCATGGCATTGACCTAGGCACAGGAAGAAGACATGGGAAAAATTTCTGTCCCGTTGAATCTACAGATTTGGAAGGCTGATCCAAAAGGCTAGTCAGGCAAAGGCTATACAGAAATCTAAACCCCATTTTCAAATGATTAATTTAAAAAAACATAAAGAGTTTTAAATAACTGAAGACACTAAAGAAAAATATTACCTTAGGTTTACCCTTTCTTTTCCATTCTATGTGAATGGACTTGCTAATCAGGCACCAGGTGAAGACGAGAACAGACTCAGTTGATGTAAGAGGTGGAAACTTCAGTTAGTTCATATTCCTTTCCTGGACTCTACATTGTTGTGAACTTTTGTGACAAGATCTCAGTATATCTGATGGAATCATCGCTTTCATTATCTCTTCCTCAATTTCCACTGAGATGATGAAAATTCTCAAGCCAAAAGTTCATTAATGTAGCAATGGACCATTTGGTATCAATGTCCATCACAGTAATAGAAATAATTACAACACAAGAAAGCAGGAGCAAGAGTCTCCTCAAGCTTGTCCTGCCACTCAATAGTTGATGTACTGTATACTGGTCTCAACTGTGTTCTAATTCCTCTCAACCCTCAATGCCTCAAACTCCAAGTAGTTATATATCTCCACCTTCAATATATCTAAATAGCTGGCCTCCACCACCCTCTGGGACAGAGTCTTCCAAAATTCACTACCCTTGTAACAGCCTAACTTATCTAAATATTCAATGTTAGTGAGAGACAAATTATCCAATTTAATTTAGCTGAGCCACATCCTGTAAGGTCTCTGAAATTAAAAGGAATAGGATACATTAAACTTAATTTTAAAAATTGTTAGAAAAGCTTTGGGAGCTAGAGTTTTTTTTTTCTGAAATAAACATTGATATTATCAGATATGACAGCAAAAGATCAAAAGAATAAGGTGCTCCACAATGTTCCAAATAGCTCTATATTGAAAGCCATTTTACTGGAGTTAAGGAGATAATAATTCAGATATTGGAAATCTGAAATTCAAACAGAAAATGCTGGAAATATTCAGCAGCTAGGCAGCAAATGTGGAGAGATAAAGTTAGCATTTCTGGTCTCTGACAAGATCCTTCACTAGGTTAACAACAAACATCTATTACAATCCCACAGATCCCCCAACTATCTCAGCTATATTTCTTTCCACCCAGCATAATAAAAAGATTCCAGACTATTCTCTCATTTCCTCCACCTCTGTCATTCCTGCACTATGCCTCTGAGATTTTTTTTCTTCCTTCTTGACTGTGGTTAACCCCTCTTCCATGGTTAGAGTCCTTCTGTGGATTCAGCTATTTGCCATGCAGAAGACATGCAGGTGAAACAAAATTGCTTCTATATGAGTGTAGAACATTTGAGTGCTCATCATGTGGTCATCCCTACTTAGAAAAATCAAAGGGAGATTGGGTGAGCGTTTTATGAAAAACCTGTGATCAGTCTTCACCTGTGAACTTGAGCTTCCAGTTGCCTGTCACTTTAAGTCTCCATTTGTAGCCTCGGATAATTCTAATGAATTTGAAAGCAACCCACCACCATGCTCTTTACAATTTGAAACTATCTATTTCTGCCAGAACATCTTCCACCTGAAACTATGACTCTTTTTCCGTTTCTGCAGATTTCACCGGCTCTACAAAGTGTTCCCTGCATTTAGTGTTTTAATTTAAGATCATAGAGTATCATAAAATTGTAGAGAAATAAAGTCATATCTTCATGTGTGTTTCTGAAAAAGGTATAGCTAAGTCTCAAGCAACACATGTAGAAAGTTGGAGGAACTCAGCAGGTCAGGCAGCATCTATGGAAATGAGTAGCTAGTCAACATTTTAGGCAGAGACCCTTCTTCAAGACTGAAAAAGAAGGGGGAAGACACCAGAATAAAAAGGTGGGGGTGAGGGGAAGGAGGCTGGCTAGAAGGTGATAGATGAAGCCAGGTGGGTGGGAAAAGTAAAGGGCTGGAGAAGAAGGAATCTGATAGGAGAGGAGAGTGGACCATAGGAGAAAGAGAAGAAGGAGGGGACCCAGGGGGAAGTGATGGGGAGTGATGGGTGAGTAGATATGTCTTTATGATGCAACTATTCTGCATAAATAACACATACTGTAGATCATAGACGGATATAGCAAAGGGATAGGACTTTAAGACCCCATCATACCTCTACTGACCATGGTACCAATTTAAACTATTTCCAAAGGAGACAGAAGAGACTGCAAATGTGGGAATCTCGAGCAACACACAAAATGATGGAGGAACTCAGATGGTCAGGCACCATACCTGGATAGAAATGGACAGTCAATGTCTTGGAACACACACAAAATGCTGGTGGAACGCAGTAGGCCAGGCAGCATCTATAGGGAGAAGCACTGTCGTCGTTTCGGGCTGAGACCCTTCGTCAATGTCTTGGGTTGAGACACTTGATCCATCCATTTCTTTCTGTAAGTGCTGCCTGAGCCACTGGGTTCCATCAGCACCGTGTGTGCATAACTGTACCCACCTGCCTACACATGATCCATATCCCTCAGACTTTTTAATTTTATAATCAATGTATATTCAAAGATAGCTCTGAAAAAAATGTCTTATCCCACCATAGCATAAGGCATCCTTTCTTATTTCAAAGGTTCTAGTAGGTAAGAGGGCAAACACCCTCAATGTTCATTTTTGTACACTGGCATCAAAGACACATTAAATAACTCATGAATGCATTCTGCAAAAGCCATATTCAGCCACAAGCTGTAATTAAAATCATAATGTGTAATTCATTGATGTCTTAAAGCAATAAAAAGATCTCCACATGCAGTAGGTATGAAACCAAAACAAAAATTACTGAAAACGCCAGATAACATGCACTCAGATGGAAATACAGCAGACTTAAAGCTTCTGATCAAAAGTCATTAATCTGAAACATTAATTCTTTTTTCTCTCTGTAAAAGTCTGCTGACTTGCTGAACATTTCAAGCATTTTATGTTTCATGTTTATAAACTGTTGCACTGGAGAGCGAGAAATAGTTAATACTGACAGCACATTGGTACCAGAAGTAACAAGATGAAGGACAATTTACTTCCACTCCACGTCTGTGGGTTTTGACGGGCTGATACGTTAATGTCAAATCACATAGATTTACAAGTAGGAAATAATGATGAAAACATACCATAAAATGCTGGCAGTTTTAAAATAAGCTGCCAGCATTTACCCTCTGTAGGTATCCGGTGGTGTATAATAGTGAATACTTTGGGAGGGGAAACGGTCACCATTTGCTTGGGGCTGCTATTTGCTCCTCAACAAAGGCCTGGGCCTGAGAGCATTTCAAAAGCAGCAGGGCCCAGGTCCAAGGGCAAGGAATGTGCCAGTGTTTGGACGTGTTAAGCATTGGGCCAGATTGAAAAGGTCAGGGTGTTAGGGCTGGATGGCAGGGATAGGCTGGTATTCAGCTCACTGTTTGGCAAGGTTTGCTCATCTCTGCACTGAACTGAGGCTGTGGCCTGCAAATCACAGGCTCATGGAGCTGCTGCAGTGATGTCTGACTTCATGGCTGTGGACTCAATCTCGTGAACTGTAGTTCTGAATGTTACTTGCTTACTTTTTATTTTGTGCAAAATCTATCCTTCATTTTTGCACATTGGGTGTTTGATGGTCTTTTTTAGTGGTTTCTTTTGAGATTCTATATAGTATACATACCTAATAAGAAATGTTCTTTGAACTTTGAACTTTTGGACTCAACCTTCACTACCTGGAAGCTTCTTCTCTACGTTAAGCAATTATCTGCTAGCGATTCCTAAGAGTCAGTGGGAATGTTACACTTTTTCAAGGAAGCCTTGAGAACATTCTCAAATCTTTTGCACTGTCCACCTGCTAATCAACTAGACTGGAATGTGATATATATTTCAGGTGCTGGAGCCAAGAATGTGAATAATGGAGTCTGTATGCCAGAGAATGCTCCGTTTAATTGGGGATGGTATCTGAGCAAGGACGGAAATGATATTTGCTTATCCTACAGGTGAGCTTAGAGGATATTTTTGGAGGTGGAATTGATGGTATCTTTCCAGTGTTTTGAAGTGCCTTTTGTGAGTACTCCATGCCTCGCAGCCATTGACAAAGGCAGATATAAGTGTTCCTTAGTAAGCCAAAAGATTTGTGCTTGATTGAAGTTATAATCTTTATTTTTTTTCCTCACAGTAAGTGACTGCCCAAATACAGCAACTAATTCACATTTTCCTCCTCATAGTGGATTTTTATTGTCGGAGAGAGTTTGGACATTGCGGGCAGTTGGTAGAGAGCATTTGCTTGGGAATGTTGAATGAAAGGTATATTTTCAGTGAATGAGTCAATAATGGCTCGGAGCTTGGACTTCAAACGAGCACACAAGCAAACATTGCTCCTGTACTGGGGTCTGATGAACAGAGTTGGGGTTATCTTGGTAACAGAGCTCAGCAGAACAGTTTACAAATAGGTCCACTCCAGCCGGAAGGATGTTGGGATCAGGTAAAGCATTATGGTGAAAACAATCGAAAAATGGGGTGATATTGCGCACGGAGATTAAATCTGCAGGTGATCTTCTGCTTAAGATCATTGCCAGATTATATAAAACCATTATAAAACAGACATAAAATGGAGCTGAATTTCTGTGGACTGCCGAACTTGAAAAGGATGCCCCACAGGCCCTCTTCGCTTGACAAAATCAAAAACTTTTACAGGACCAGAAAAGGCCAGATGTAGCAGTAGACTCTGCTGCCTGCAGTGATCGTGGAGTCGACATAATAAGAATTAATAAGAAAATTAATAAGAATTAATAAGAAAACGTGAAATTTTTCTGTGGCCAAGTAGTAATACTAGTTATTTTGATGTAGTAGTATTGACAATTATTGATTAATTGGTCTTTCATGCTTTGTCTTCCATTGTCCAATAAAGAAATATCAACCATCTACGTTTTAATATTTCTCTCTTTCTTAACTACATTAGTTTATTACACACAACCACTAAAATTGATGACAGTTCCTGTTTTCACTAAAGGTAGACTCCAATCTGCAGTGACCACTGTACGATTTCTAGGGATAATACAATATATTATCCATGGTGAGGGAACTCAGACAAATGGCTTTTCAGGAAAAAGAGTATGAAGTGGGCAATAAAATTCACTACATGTTACTCGGTAACCTAGCAATTAGTTCACAAAGTAAAACAATCTGCAGAGGCTACGTGTGGGTTTTCCTGAATGGAAATCCTACTCATCTCTGCTCAAACTGCTCTCAGAGCAAATAAGTAGGATCAAAGGGTTATCAAGCAGATACTAGTGTGATCATCTTCTGCATGCTGTTTTTGGCATTTGTATGTGATTGGGATGCAACATTGAAAAATAATACCTAGAGAACACACTAAAATTATAAGAGTTGCACAAAATGGGAAGAAAAGCATGGGAGGATTAATCAAATCAGGTCTACTCTGGAGTACAGTGACCTTTGAGTGTCAACACAGAAGTTTCCAGAACAGAAAACGTGCACTTTTTCAATAATGTGCCTTCAGACAAAGAACGATCTGTTTTCAAATGGTACAGGAGAATAGTTTTTTTGAAAAGCACAAGGGATTCCCTGTCTTCTCATTGATTCAGGCGAGAGGAGAAAGTCTAATACTAGAAGGCATGCATTTAAGGTGGAAGACGGGTAAACTGAAAGGAGATGTCGGTGGCAAATTATTTTTTGGACCGGGACTGGTGGGTACCTGGAATGCCATGCAAGAGATAGTAGTGGAGGTAACAGCAGTCCTCATTTTGGACAAATCTGTGGAAAAATCCATCAATACAATTTACAGTGTTAATACAGTGGAAATTTTGTAAAATACCACACAAAGCAATTTTAAACTGACAAAAATCCAGATGCTGTGGCCAATCAAGAACCTATCAATCTTTGCCTTAAATACACCCAACAACTTGGCCTCCATGGCTGCTGTGGTAACAAATTCCACAAATTCATCACCCTCTGGCGAAAGAAATTTCTTCGCATCTCTGTTTTAAATGGACACCCCTCTATCCTGAGGATGTGCCCTCCTGTCCAAGACTCACCAAGATGGGAAACATCCTTTCCATATCCATTCTGTCTAGGCCGGGGGTCGGCAACCTGCGGCTCCCGAGCCATTTGTGGCTCTTTCACCTCTGTGCTGCGGCTCCCTGTGGCTTTGGGAAATAATTGGTCAGTATTTAATTAAAATGTATTTTATGTTAGTTTGTTAGCTTTTGAAATGTAATTATGGTGATCTTGTACAACCTAAGTGTAGCGACACATTTCCTGCCACATCCGAAACGGCTCACAATTAGCCAGCATTCCGGCTAAGGGAGATAGCCTACGGGGGTTTGTGAGTACGCGTCTTTTGCAGCATCTGCGTCCATGGGGGCTGGGTTGAGGGAGGCTTAAAAGCAAGGCTGTTTAGTTCGAATAAAGCTATCTTTGACTGCAGTTTACTGACACCGCTACAATGTGTTTTTATCGCTGGCTGTCCAGACGGAAGGTGCTGAAACGCTTTGTCGCGTGTCTGGAAGAAGTGAAAACTTTCCTGGGCAGCAAAGGGCTCAACTTTCCTGAGCTGGAACAGCCAGAGTGGCTGGAAAAGCTACACTTCATGGTAGACATGACAGCGCACCTGAACACGCTGAACACAGCTCTTCAGGGGAAAGGACGTACAGCCCTGCACATGTTGGAGGATGTTTTGGCATTCAAGCGCAAGTTGACAGTGCTTGCCAGAGATTTACAGAAAGGCACTTTGTCTCACTTCCCCAATTTGAGAGAGTTCAAACAAGGTCACGACATGATAATTTCGGAGTATTTACATTCTGCAATCATCGCAATGCAAACATCGTTTGGGAAACGCTTCTGTGAGTTCAGAGAGGAAAAAAACACATTATCCTTCCCGGTCACTCCCTTAAGCATCGATCCTTCCCTACTGAATACGACTGCATTGGCAGGTGTGAGTCAACCTGATCTTGAGATGGAACTGGCCGACATAGCCGACAAAGACATATGGGTGTCCAAGTTTAGACGCTTGACAGCAGACCTTGAAGATGTTGCCCGTCAGAAGGCCGTTCTTGCTCAGAAACACAAATGGAGTGATATTGAAAACCTCACAGATGACAGCTTGCGATCCTGTGTAAAGATGAAGGTGACATCATACAGCCCTGATGTGCAGACGCTGTGCGCTGAGGTCCAGGAGCAGAAATCCCATTAACCAAGTATGATAAATATTTTAATTGCCTATTATTTTACTTATATTCATATTTTTTCATTGTTCAGTGAAATAGTCCTTTCATTTTTCAGGATGACAGCTGGCTGACGTTATTTTTGGTTTGCTGCTGGCGGAAAATTTAATTTCGGCGTTTTTCATAAATACAAGAAGGACTCAAATAGACATTGAATATTTTACTTAAAAGTAACTTTCAACCCAACGTCTTTTTTTCGGAGTTCAAAATGTTTTTGTTGCATGCAGAAATGTAATTTCGTTTTCTCTGCAGGAGTTCATCAATTTCATAAATGCAACACATTATAGTTTGTTTATACATAGCATAAAGGCAAAAAAAACGTTGTATGTAGTGTTATTTCATTTTAAATGTCAAACGGGTTTTGCGGCTCCCAGTGTTTTCTTTTCTGTGGGAAACGGGTCCAAGTGGCTCTTTCAGTGGTAAAGGTTGCTGACCCCTGGTCTAGGCCTTTCAACACTCGAAGGGCTTCAATAAGATCACCCCTTTTCCTTCTAAGTTCCAGTGAGTACAGGCCCAGAGCTATCAAACGTTCCTTGTATGATAACTCTTTCATTCTCAGAATCATCCTTGTGAACCTCCTCAGAACCCTTTCCAATGCCGGCACATTTTCCTTAGATAAGAGCCCAAAACAGTTCACAATTCTCAAGGTGAGGTCTCACAACTGCCTTATATAGCTTCCGTATCACGTTCCCGCTCTTATATCCTAGATCTATTGAAATGAATGCTGACATTGCATTTGCCTTCCTCACCACTGACTCTACTTGCAAGTTAACCTTTAGGGTGTTCTGCACAGGGGCTCCCAAGTCTCTTCGCACCTCAGATTTTTGAATTTTCTCCCTGTTTCGAAAATAGCCTACGTATTTATTTCTTCTATCAAAGTGCATGACCATGCATTTTCCAACATTGTATTTCATTTCCCACTTTCTTGTCCATTCTCCTAACCTGTCTAAGTCCTTTTGCAGCCTCCTTGTTTCCTCAGCACTATACCTGCCCCTCCACTAATCTTCATTATCATCAGCAAACTTGGCAAGAAAGCCATCTATTCCATCATCTAAATCATT
Organism: Hypanus sabinus; assembly: GCF_030144855.1. Taxonomy (NCBI): domain Eukaryota; kingdom Metazoa; phylum Chordata; class Chondrichthyes; order Myliobatiformes; family Dasyatidae; genus Hypanus; species Hypanus sabinus. The sequence continues at coordinate 34,978,452 of NC_082722.1, forward strand.
GATATACAGCATAAAAAGAAGCGATCCCAACACCAATCTCTGTGGAACACCACTTTGCATTGAAAGCCAATTGGAAAAGGATCATTTTATTCCCATTCACTGCTTCCTACCAATCAGCCACTGCTCTAACCATGCTAGAATCTTTCCTGTAATATCATGGGTTCTTATCTTGGTAAGCAGTCTCATGTGTATCAAATGCTTTCTGAAAATCCAAATATACAACATCTACTGCATCCCCTTTATCTATCCTATTTGTAATCATGCTTGCAGAATACTTGTCAACCCTTCCAAATAAATATTATGTATACCATCAACTTTTTTTTAACAGTGTTCGGTCATATTGTATATTGACTGGCTGCATAACAGCCTGGTGGAAAAACACCGATGCCTTTGAAAGGAAAATCCTACAAAAAGTGTGGATTCGGCCCAGAACATCCCAGGTAAAGCCCTTTCAACCATTGAGCGCATCTATATGAAACATTGTCACAGAAAAGCAGCATCAATCATCAGGGACCTCCACCACCCAGGTCATGCCTGATGCTAACATCAGGTAGAATGTACAAGGGCCTCAGGACTCACACCATCAGGTTCAGGAGCATTTGCTACCCCTCAATCATCAGACTCTTGAATAAAAGAGGATAAATACACTCATCTTCACTTGCCCCGTCATTGAAATGTTCCCACAACCAATGATCTCACTTTCAAGGACTCTTCATCTCATTATGTCATATTCTCATTCTTTATTGCTATTTATTTATATTTGCATTTGCAGTTTGTTGTCTTCTGCACACTGGTTGATCTTTCATTGACCCTGTTATAGTTACTATTCTATGGATTTGCTGAGCATGCCCACAGAAAATGGATCTAATGGTTGTATATGGTGACATATATCTACTTTGATAATAAAAAGTACCCTGAACTTGGAACTTTGAACTTAAACTTATAGCAATAGGAGTAGATCTAGCCTACATGCAACAATAGGTTAAAGTGCATTTTTACCTGTTGGAATCTGCAAAATTATTTCATCTTAATGATATTTCCTTCAAATCCTACTAAAACTATATTAAAATAATCTACCTAGTTGCAGCCTTCCTGTTAAAAAAATCCAAAATATATTCAGTTCTGTAATTGGTTGTGATTTTAAATTTATGCAATTGACCTAAAATTAACATTTGCATTAGAGAAAAAGAAGGATAATGTGTCCCTGTTTAAATCTTAGTGCTGGAGCTGATTTAAAACAGGAATGAGTCCAATCTGTTGTGCATTTTGAAGGTAAATAACCGATAGTGCAGATATACGCAGGCACACTGCTAAGCTGATCCAGTACTCAAAAGGTTAAGCTGTATCTCTGCAAACAATGCCCTCCTCAAGAACCGATTTTGCACATGTCTTTATCTGTCATCACACCATGTGAATGAAAAGAAACCCCAGAAGTCAGGGAAACAGGGAATACCATGCCTTGTGCCAACTGTTGTTGAAATGCTGGTATTGACCAATTGTTGGTGTATCTGCCCCACCAAAGATTCTATGAGAAGGAAGAAAATGAAACAGTTGAATTCCGTCACTCTGTTTTCTTCTCGTAGCCACTGTGTTGCTGCCCAAACTACGATTTTTATCCTAGTCTGATAAATTCCACTGATCTTCCATCCTTCATTTGTACCTTGCAGTAAAAATCAGGATTATGCTTTTGCAGTGTCTTTAAAAAGATATTTTCACTAAAGGTATCAAATTGGGTAAACTTGGAGTCCAAAATGACATAAAAATAACTCGTCTCATTCTAGTTAAGCAAGCAGGATGTTGACATGAATTTATACTTAACTTCTTCTACATATTCATGTAACTGGGATTTACATTAAGTTGTAAATCAAAACATAGCATTGAACAAATCAATCATTTTGTAAATTCCCCTATCAACAGAGACCTTATAAAATCAAATAGAGAGGGCACTCATTCACCACTGCATATAAGTACAGGCACCAATTCAGCTTAACGTGGAAACATACATTTTTGGATTTAGGAGTGCAATAACAGATGAAAGCATGAGTTTTGCTCTAAGTAGCCACAACAGCTTCTATATGCCATCTTTTTCTATCTCCTTTGAGCTACTCTCATTTGGACCACGAGTAACATTCTAACCAGTCCCAATCTTATTTTAATGAATCGCTTTGAGAGCCACTGGGATTGCGGGGAGATTGGACTTAATGTTGTCTTTGGAGAAAGCAACTACTATTCCAGCCTCCCAGTATCACTTTAACATCCGGTATATTTCATCGGTTTCAGTCACAGAATCTACAGGTTAATTTAGTTTCCAATGTCTAATTTCCCAAATGCTAGTTACTGTGCTTATTATTGCCTGAGAGCTTCTTGCAGACTCTCTTAAAATAATCCCATCATCAAGTATAAAAGTGTCATTATTTTTGTGTTTATCCTACCCTTCACTTTCATCACTACCAAAACAATTTGTGTGAAATAACCCTTCTTCATCTTACAAACACCATACTTACTCATTGTGGAAAATTGTCCTGTCTTTCGTTCACATTCTGATACTGGAGGAGAGACAGTAACTTAAGCTAATAAACAAAACACACTGTATAAATAAATAAACTTACACTATGCACACAGCATTGCATACCACCTTCTCTACAGAAAACATCTGCGGTTTTTACAGTACAGTGAAACATCACAGCAGCCTAAAGAGAGGAGATGATCGCTTGCTGTATTTCTTAAAGTGATACCAGCCACTATTAACTATGTTATGTAAATGAAATAACAGGTGGAAACAACAACCAACTTTTCATGCTTCCAGCTCACATAATCTTTAATGAATCTCTAAGGATCATTCACTCCACTTCAGAGTATAGTACTCAAAGTAGCAGTGTCCAAGTTGTCAGAACCCATTATATTAATGGGTGTATTTTATAACATGGATGACTTTCTTATATTTCAAATGAATTGTTTTCCACATCACTTGATAGTTTGATTTAAATGGTAATTTACTCTATTATAATGGAAAATAGGGATTCTTCCTTTAAATTTGATATTTTGGTGGTGATCATAACATTTATTCTATATAATAACAACTCTATTTACTGTAATTTTAAACCATTTAACAAAATTCAACATTTAATTGTTCTTTTAATATCCTCCAATTTAACGAAAGGAGCTTGGCCTCACAACTAATCCCTCATAACTAAATCCTTTTATCGCTGGCATCATCTTATTAAATATTTTTGGCACCTTCACCTTGGCCTTGACATCCTTTCTAAACCAGGTGGCAAAAATTAGCACAATGGCCATCCTGCATTTATTGGAAAAGTAGATCTGGACAAATTTGATCTAGTTTGATGAGCTACCATCTGCCAAAGTTCAAAGTTCTGACCAATAATGTAATTATACCAGTTGATACTTCCAGTTCTCACATTACTTCTTCACTTCATAACCACCACTTCAGATTATTATCAAACAAAGAACGGCTGTATATTTTTGTTTTACACTTAGTCATCCTACTTGTAAAGGCTTGCTTGTCCAGATACTTGCCTTGACTTTTAAAAATAGTAAGCTTATTTCTCCATGGCTAAAGACTCTGCTGCAGATGAACAATACTAACTAGAAAGGTGCCCAATTTGATCTGTGGCCTGTAATAGGGGTGGTTCACATGTTCAGTCTCCAAACTGAGATAGGAAAGAATTGATCCACTATGAAACAAACTTTACAGAATATTGATATAAAATGACAGCTGGATCAGATTGCCAGCACTCACATTTCAGGATCTGACATGAATAGTCATCTGGATGTGGTACTGGTAAGTGGTAGATAACCTTTGGGACCACAGCCCAGTGGGCACAGGACGATAAGTAGCAGTGTAGATGAAGCAGGGCTTTGGAAGAGAAATCTATTAAACAAACGTCCTGATGAAGAATCGTGGCCTAAAAGGTCTATTGTTTACTTCCCTCCATAGATGCTGCCTGACCAGCATTTTGTATGTTTTAGCAGCGTAGAGATGTTTTTCAATATTTAAGATTTTAAGGAACAAATCTTAAGATAAGGTAAAATAAATGGTCTAAAATGAAACTGCACGGATAGAATTTCTAATAATTATTATACATAGTTTCTATTGAACTGAAAATGAAACTTAAAACATCTGCTTTTAATTTATTAATAAATGTGGATTTCAATAAAATCTGTAAACTGCAGTTTTTAAAAAATATTATTTTGATTTACAGTTGTTACTAGTCCTCAGACAGACTTACAGAAAATGATAAACAGCACATAGATTTCCTCTGACTTTACTGACTCTTGTAAGTTCCACCTTTTCCTGTGTGACGACTCCTCTTATTTCATTAATTCTACTCATGTTAGTCTTTAAGCAAGATATGTGGTAAGCATGCAACCAGTTCCCATAAGGAGTTTGAACAATCAGTGTACTCATGAATACTGAGATAAAGTGATACATCTCATTGGGGATGTACAGTACATGAGTTGCTTGGGATTGGCTACTCAATGTGTATCAGAATCAGCATCAGGTTTATTATCACTGGCAGGTGTTGTGAAATTTGTTAACTTAGCAGCAGCAGTTCAATGCAATACATAATCTAGAAGAAAAAAACAAAATAAAATAATCAATCAATCAATCAATCAATTACAGTATATGTATATTGAATAGATGAAAGAATGTGCAAAAATCAGAAATAATATATATTTAAAAAGTGAGGTAGTCTTCATGGGTTTAATGTCCATTTAGGAATCGGGTGGCAGAGGGGAAGAAGCTGTTTCTGAATTGCTGAGAGTGTGCCTTCAGGCTTCTGTACCTCCCTCCTGATGGTAACAGTGAGAAAAGGGCATGCCCTGGGTGTTGGGGGTCCTTAATAATGGACGCTGCCTTTCTGGGACACTGCTCCTTGAAGGTGTCCTGGGTACTTTGTAGGCTGGTACCCAAGATGGAAACAACTAAATTTACGACCCTCTACAGCTTATTTCGGTCCTGTGTAGTAGACCACCCCCCACGCCGCTCCCCCTGCATACCAGACAGTGATGCAGCCTGTCGGAATGCTCTCCACAGTATATCTATAGAAGTTTTTGAGAGTCTTTGGTGGCATACCAAATCTGTTCAAACTCCTAATGAAGTATAGTCACTGTCTTGCCTTCTTTATAACTATATCGATATGTTGGGACCAGGTTAGGTCCTCAGAGATCTTGACACCCAGGAACTTGAAACTGCTCACTCTCTCTGCTTCTGATTGCTCTATGAAGTATGTTTTCCTTTGTCTTACCCTTCCTGAAGTCCATAATCAGCACTTTCATCTTACTGTCATTGAGTGCAAGGTTGTTGTTATGACACCACTCCACTAGTTGACATACTTCACTCCTGTACACCTTCTCGTCTCCATCTGAGATTCTACCAACAATGGGTGTATCATCAGCAAATTTATAGATGGCATTTGAGCACTGCCTAGGCACAGTCATGGGTATAGAGAGAGAAGAGCAGTGGGCTAAGCACACACTGCTGAGATACACCAGTGTTGTTCGTCAGCAAGGAGGAGATGTTATCACCAATGTGCACAGATTGTGGTCTTCTGGTTAGGAAGTCAAGGATCCAGTTGTAGAGGGAGGTACAGAGGCCCAAGTTCTGTAACTTATCAATCAGGATTATACATTCCCAATACCATAAAGGAAAATCATGTAGACTATCAATGGTTGGTAAGTTGATTGAGAAGATCCTAAGAGGCAGGCTTTATGAATATTTGGAGAGGCATAATATGGTTAGGAATAGTCAGCATAGCTTTGTCAAAGGCAGGTTGTGCTTTACAAGCCTGATTGAATTCTTGAGAATATGACTAAGAACGTTGATGAAGGTAGAGCTGTAGATTTAGTGTATATGAATTTTAGCAAGGTATTTGATAAGGTACCCCATGCAAGGCTTATTGAGAAAGTAAGGAGGCATGGGATCCAAGGGGGCATTGCTTTGTGGATCCAGAACTGGCTTGCCCACGGAAGGCAAAGAGTGGTTTTAGACGGGTCGTATTCTACATGGAGGCCAGTGACCATTGGTGTGCCTCAGGGATCTGTTCTGGGACTCCTACTCTTTGTGATTTTTATAAATGACCTGGATGAGGAAGTGGAGGGATGGGTTAGTAAATTTGTTGATGACACAAAGGTTGAAGGTGTTGTGGATAGTGTAGAGGGCTGTCAGAGGTTACAATGGGACATTGATAGGATGCAAAAATGGGCTGAGAAGTGGCAGATGGAGCTCAACCTAGATAAGTGTGAGGTGGTTCATTTTTGGTAGGTCAAATATGATGGCAGAATATAGTATTAATGGTAAGACTCTCAGCAGTGTGGAGGATCAGAGGGATCTTGGGGTCCGAGTCCATAGGACACTCGAAGCTGCTACACACATTAACTCTGTGGTTAAGAAGGCATACGGTGCATTGGCCTTCATCAATCATGGGATTGAGTTTAAGAGCCGAGAGAAAATGTTGCAGCTATATGGGACCCTGGTCAGACCCCACTTGGAGTACTGTGCTCAATTCTGGTCGCCTCACTATAGAAAGGACGTGGAAACCATAAAAAGGGTGCAGAGGAGATTTACAAGGATGTTGCCTGGATTGGGGAGCATGCCTTATGAGAATAGGTTGAGTCAACTCAGCCTTTTTTCCTCGGAGTGACGGAGGATGGAAGGCGACTTGACAGAGATGTACAAGATAATGAGAGGCATTGATCATGTGGCTAGTTAGAGGCTTTTCCCCAGGGCTGAAGTGGTTAGCACGAGAGGGCACAGTTTTAAGGTGCTTGGAAGTAGGTACAGAGAAGATGTCAGGGGTAAGTGCAGAGAGTGGTGAGCATGTGGAATGGGCTGCTGGCAGCAGTGGTGGAGGCAGAAACTATAGAGTCTTTTAAGAGACTCCTGGATGGCTACATGGAGCTTAGAAGAACAGAGGGCTATGGGTAAAGCCTAGGTAGTTCTGAGTTAGGGACGTGTTCGGCAGAGCTTTGTGGGCTGAAGGGCCTGTATTGTGCTGCAGGCTTTCTATGTTTCTACGTTTCTATTCAGCCAATGTGCTACTGATCATTATATAACAAAATCCTCATCACCCCACTCTATCCAAACCACATCCAAGGGATCGGTAATTCCATCATTGGTTTATTTACAAAGTAAATCACAAATACATTATCTAGCTTAAATTTAGAAATTTAACTTCCATATAAAGCAATAACATTCACAACTCTGCTAATGATTATTCTTGATCAAAGTTAAGTTGATATTTTTGAAAAACTTCTGAAAAACTTGGCGTGACCTAGACAATCTGCCTGAGTCAGTGGATACTAAGAACAAGTATTATCCAGTTTCTAAGAACTGTTATATAACTAGAAACTGTCTTCTACTGCAAAGATATATTTTATTTGGTTTGATTGAGTTTGTTTTGGAATCTAAATAACCTTTAATAACATACAGAGAATAATATTGCTAGCAACATCAAAAATGGTAAATCGAATGCTTGTTGAATCCTCTATAATAGTCAAGTAATAATTCTCGTCTTTTCGCATTCTGATGGCATTAAGCCCACAAGGTCCATAGTGGTTCCTTAGGGAGAAACCCCAGTAGTCCCTTACCACTAATCCTTATTTCTTTGTATCCCTGCAACTTATTCCACTTCATGCATGCCCATCAATTCCCCTTCGATTCTCCTTTGCAATTTACCTGCACTAAGGAATAACTTACATTATCAACTGATCTACCAGACTACCTAGTAAGTGAGAGTATGTGTAAACTGCAACAAGAGAACTTCTGGAGTCGGGCTCAAAATCAGATTCACAGTCTTGTGAAGCAGCAATATGAATTGGCATTTTCCATTTTGAAGATTTTATAATTATAAAGACAAATTGTTCATATTTAAATATGGTACGTGCTTATTACCTTACCAATATTTCACCTTATCCATATGGAGTGGGAAAGTAGAATTTCGCATGAAGTAAACATCCTCAGAGGCTCTTTCTACTGGATTTCATTTGTTGGTCCACTGGTAAACACCTGTAACCAGTGTAGGAAGGTTCATTTATTTCATGGTCCATTCCAGAGTGATACACCTGAGATAACTAAAAGGCCTCAAGGGGTGCTTGATGAATGAATGTCAATCAATCATGAGGCTTAAATCTACTATGTCCAATTGTGGTTCTAAGAGCTAGCCCACAATGATTAAACATGAACTGCCTCTGTCATTTACACATGGTCAACATATGTAAATCAGTCATTGGAAGCAAGATTCCCCTATTTTCCCCTGCTTTTCACCGTCAATGTTTTAAGTTTCTTTCCTGTTACCTACCATTCCCTTCTTGGATTCGCAAACAGGCAGCTGGTGGCGAGCATCTGCCAGTGCCTCACGTAACAGCTCCTGAAAGGTACAAGCAAATGCAACCTAACGCAACTGATTCGTTCATACTTCGAGCATTCCCTTCTGAGGAAAGTCATCTGCAACACAGACAAAGACATTCTATTCATGTAATTGAGTCATGAAGCCATTGTATGAAATACAAGTGCTGTGCACTGATGTTTTCAGAATCAGGTTTAATATCACTGGCGTATGCCATGAAATTTGTTGTCTTGCAGCAGCAGTACATTGCAATACATAGTAATAAAAGAACTATAACCTACAAGAAGAAATACATAGTGAAGTCAGCTGAGAAGATCATCGGGGTCTCTCTTCCCACCATCACGGACATTTACACTACACGCTGTATCAGCAAAGCAAACAGTATTATGAAGGCCCCATGCACCCCTCATACAATCTCCTCTCCCTCCTGCCATCTGGGAAAAGGATCCGAAGCATTCTGGCTCTCACGACCAGACTATGTAACAGTTTCTTCCCCCAAGCTATCAGACTCCTCAATACCCAAAGCCTGGACTGACACCTTACTGCCCTATTGTCCTGTTTATTACTTATTGTAATGCTTGCACTGTTTTGTGCACTTTATGCAGTCCTGGGTAGGTCCGTAGTCTAGTTTTTTTTCTGTGTTGTTTTTTATGTAGTTCAGTCTAGTTTTTGTACTGTGTCACATAACACCATGGTCCTGAAAAACGTTGTCTCGTTTTTACTGTGTACCAGCAGTACCAGCAGTTATGGTCGAAATGACAATAAAAGTGACTTGACTTGACTTGAATTGACTTGACATATAGAAATTTAAATTAAGAAGTACTGCAAAAAGGAGTAAAGAAAAAGCAAAAATAGTGAGGTAGTGTTCATGGGTTCATTGTATATTCATAAATCTGATGGTGGAGGGGAAGAAGTTGTTCCTGAAATGTTGAGTGTGTGTCTATAGGCTCCTGTGCCTCCACCTTGATGGTAACAATGAGAAGAGGGCAAGTCCTGGTGGTTGGGGTCCTGAATGATGGATGACGCCTTTTTTTGAGGCTCCACTCCTTGAAGATGTCCTGGATGTTGGGGAGGCTAATGTCCCTGACGGAGTGTCTGAGTTCACAACTTTCCACAGCTTCTTCTGATCCTGTGCAATGGCTCCTCCATACCAAAGGGTGATGCAACACGTTAGAATGGTCTCCATGGTACGTCTGTAGAAAATTGCGAGATATTTGGAATTTGTACCAAACTAATGAAAATTGTAAAATGAGGCAATAATCAATAAGGAGAAATGCATCTCAATGATATGACATTCAACATGCTTAAAGTGAGAAAATATATTTCAGGCTACCGTGATAATTTAGAAAATTAATCTATTAAGAAAAGTAGTCAATGCACATAACAGTTTCTCTGACAAAACATGTAATAATCTCTCTCTTAAGGTTCCTATTGTTCATCAGCAGAGAACCTCAACAAAAACCTCAAATTTAATGAGGAAATCAGAGTACTAAAAGAACTAAGACAATATATCTTAAATTGTAGTGAGAATACATTAATACTGTATTGAATTAATACTGTACTGTACTGAAATACTTGCAGGACCTAAAGAGTTTTGAAAACAATATAGTAAAAAAATCACATTATTTAAAGAAAAATTGAATCAAAAACAAAATTATTATCATTGTGGTCATATCACATTTGTATCTCTATCAAAAATATTGCTATGAAACTGTTGAAATATATTTCAAAATTTTATGGGAAGTTGCATTGGAGGGGTATAAAAAGTGCAGGTATGATCTTTGTCAAATTTAAAGGTGCGTTTTTGTTTGATAGATGTGTCGCCGTTCATCTAATAATAATTTCAAAAATGATGCTTTTATGAATGACCAGTCTCTTTGCATTTCTTCTATCATAAATCTCTTGAGGTTCACGTGTCCTTTATCTTGGATTCTTTGTGCAACTTGCCATATGCCATGAAAATTAAGCAAGTGAAATTCCAGATTATCTGCTCTCAAAAGCAAACCTAAGTAGAATTTATGAAAATGAAGTGTGTGACAATCCAGCAATTGTTTCAGCTAACAGTCTGCTTATGATTCTCAGCTTAAGATATCATAAAATGCTGTTTAGTGCATTCTGCAAGAAGTTGTCACATTATTTGTGTGAACAATACCAGGGACATCCATAGACACAATACTTGAATAGGGTAAAAGTGAATGAATTAGAATATTCTCATTCAAACCAGGCTTCCTATGTGGTAGACCTAGTGTGGATTTACAGGATTTTTGCTTCTATTCCTATAATTAAACAAACTAAAAATGTATTTGCATATGGAACTCAGAAAAGATGACCCCCATCTTTAGAAAAGATCTTATGTAGTACATTTGAACACTGATAATAAATAATTCAGTATGCTAGTCAAGGAACTGGAACTGGCAATCACAGAGGAGTGGAATTTTTGACTTGTTTCAAGCAGCACTGCTTATTTTACCCTACAAGAAACAAAAAGATGCAGTGTCTTTGTGCTTTCAAATACATGATACTGCTGGCAACATATTTTACCATGTTTATCAAGCATAAGAGACTTGCTCTGAAAATGCACTGTATACCATTTCCTTTGTACGCTCATGGATTACTGTCATATTGCTTTCAAAATGTGATAAGTTTACATTTATTTATGTTTTATACTTAGTCAGAGGTTACCATTAATAATAGATTACTGCTTTATTCCACACTTTGCTTTTTAATACAAAGTAATGTGATTTGCAAAATGTAAAATTCAACAAGATTGGTGGACGCTTTCAAAAATACCTGAGAGAGGCAACAATTCCCAAGACAGATAAAATAGTTCATCCCTTGTCTGCCATCGTTATTGATTCCCCCATGGATTTGAGGTTGATCTCTTCACTTTGCTCTGCGCCTTCCACCTGTGCCACTCTGTATATTATGTTTGTATAGGCTGATTTTCTGAATATGCATATTGTATTCTAACACATCCACTCACTTACTCACTCCTCACAAACCTGCGTTTGTATATGAATAAAGAAATCAAAATTGTTATGAAAGGCAGAGGTAGAAAATCTTTCTTGAGTTCAGAATAGATGAAACAATCTGCAATTTTAATTCGATGAAAACTTTGGGAAATAATTTTTCTCCAGAAATGCAATTTCAAAATTGTGTTTATTTCTTTGATGGTGCACACACAGCAAGTTCATAATCTCATCTCTTATTTTTATGAGGAAGATTAAATAGAAGCCAACTGAATAAAGCCATTACATTTTCTATTAGATGTGTACACAGACAGTATTAAGCTGGTTTTTAATTGAATCATGATGACTAACTGGAGGGAAAAGTCTCCTGGATGACTTTTGTGCACTTCCACATTGCTAGAAATGCAACAGCATTTTTGGCACCTGACTATGAGCACTGTGTGTCACTTTGACCTAGTCAATGTGTGGAGGAGTCAAAGCAGGAAAAGGAATCTAGATGTCAGGCTTCAAAAACAAAAATAAAATTTTTACAAAGGAAAATTTAAATATTGAAGCACATAATATTTGGAATGATTCATTCTATTGGTTATCGGTGATAAATGCACTGATACCTTCAACAGAATGAAACTATCTTTTGCTTTTATTTAGATATCTAAAACGATATTTACTGTACATGTGGTCTTGCATATTAATTTTAGCTGTTGGAAAGCAGTAACTAAACATCTTATTCTGAATAACGTATAACAGCTAAGGAGTGACAGGAGTAGTAGTTGGCAGGTAAAGCAAGTTATATATGATATTTTAGCAACAACTTGGAAAATTATTTACTAATACAATACTAAACAACACCAGAGCTTTAAATATTGTTCTTGCACCAACAAAACTAACGGATAAAAGCACAACTTTAATATGCTTCTCTGTTTATTAAAGTGGCTGTTAATAACACTTCTACTTTCATGTTATATTATGGATGTTTAATAGTTTTACTTACGTATCATTCTTAAGTAAAAATTCTTCATGATCCTTCCTAACTCTTATAAATAAACTGGAGTCTTGTCTATTAGGAGGCCCGTAAGAACCTATAAGAATTTGTACACCTTTCAGGAAATAAAGATCAATGGGTCTCTTTAGGACAAATTGTAAACTATCTAAGATTGGTGCGGTCTTTTATGGGATCTAATAGGATCTCTTATGACAGTGCTGAAATCCTATAGGATTCTTCCAGATGAATACCATATGCCAGAAGCCACTTCATTCAGAGAAGAAAATATTGAAGTACAAACGCTGAAAAAAAATTTTTTAAAGCATGAGCTCACATTTTAGTAAAATGAATAAAATAACAGATAGTGCCTTCTGGAAAACTTTGTACAATGAAGATCCAATCTGTTCATCACAACCTGAGTCTCCGAGTGCAGGCCAGCAGGGGACCTGCCAGAGTCTACGCTCTTGACAGAGTTCTATCCCCTCTAAAAATATGGTACTTCACTGAGTCGGAGGAAAGACAGAGGCAAACCATGTCCCAGTATGCAGCACTGCATCCCACTGAGACAATTGATTGATCAGATCCTACAAACAGCTGGAGAACATGTCAAACTGTCAATAACAATATAGTCTGGAAGTTTCTATATTGCAAAGACCTGAAGTAAGAGAGGCTGAAGTACATTGAGATTCCCCCCCCCCCTCCCCACACACACATGTCATAGATTTTATCCTTCAAGCAAACAACCTCAGCAAGGATTGCTGTTGCCAATGAAATCTCACTGTGGTAAACAAGCTAATGTTACAACCATAAAAGTGCAACAAAAACTAACCAAGCCTTTTAGTTTAATCAATATTCCATAATGTACAAGTGTTCTCTGGAGAAACTAAGAAGTTTACCTAAGGTTATGTAAGACGGAAAAACCACTTTGTACTTGCTGCCAGGTGAACCAGAAGGTGACAAACTGTGGGAGCCCTTAGAAATTCAAAATGGCATCCATGACATGCAAGCACGTTTCTGTGGTGAATTGTGACAGATGGTGGGGATGTAACGCTAATAGTGAACATCTGCCAAATTTAAGAGGAATAGACAGAGCATGATGTCGCCAGTGTTGATTTGACACCAACTCTGCCATTTTGGAGCTCAATTCTTCAAACAGTACCTTCTTGCATAAGTGAACACACATTCAGCAGTGGACAGAAACCTGCAACAGATCTTTAGAAAGGAATAACCACTACTGCAGTCAGCTCTGGATGCTTTCTTCCAACTGTTGCTATCATTGTACAAGTATTTTTGCTTTCCATAATTCTTTCACTACCAGCCAGTGGCCCAGTGGCATCTGCATCAGACTTCGAAGCAATTGGTCCCGGGTTCGAACCAAGCTGGCTCCCTGCACATTTTCCATCCATGCTGGGCTGGGCATCAAGCTAGCAACTTGGCCTCGTAAAAATCAAACAAAAACGCTAAAGGACAGCAAGGTTGCTGCCCGATGCACCACAGCACGTAGAAAAGAACAACAACAATAATTCTTTCAGAGTGCAAACGTCTACATTTAGTAGCAGATGAAAGAACCCTTCTTTCTGAAGATTGTAGGTGCCTCATGATGCCAAAACAATGCTTTGGCAATCTTAGTGATACACAGACTCTAAAATGCTGGGTTATTCTGACAACTTGGAAGCTCTTTTACATCCTTCAATCTATAGCAGTGATCCAGATATGGTATGAAGCTCTTTTTCAAAATGATGGAGGACACCTCAAAGCTTTTTGACATTAAATACAAGCATTCTGTAAGGATTCACAATGCAAGCATTTTCAGGTCCATACCCATCAGCTTTGTTCAGTTGCCTGACGCATCAAACACACCTGAGTAGCCGACAGCATAACTCATGTGCAGCTTACCTCTGGAAAAACGAGTATCAGTTTTCTGCTTATTCCTTCTGGCTGCAGGCTGGTGCTTTGCCATGTACAGATTCCTTTCTCCACTTTATTTTCATTTAAACAACCCCTTCATATGAACTTCCCAACTCGTATGCAATCTAAGTTGCCACATGAACACTGAGAATTCCAGTTCTGCTTGTGAGCACCTCCCTCAGCCCCTCCGGTGACTCTAAACATTGGATATGGATATCATTACATTGGATGTTTGTCTGACATCCATGAGGAGCAGAATTTTTCTCCAGCAAAACTGTGAGGAAACCATAGTCATAGTTCTTGGTTCCCACAACAAACTCCATTCTCAACCTAACAATCCCATTTTCCTGGTTGTATCTGACACTTCACATCTCTGAAATTTCTTCGGAATGGCTATCATCAAACATGTCACATTAGTTCATCTACGTATAGATAGAAATCACTGACACCCTGACAGTTTATCTACTGCTGAAACCTTATCGATGCTTTAAATACTTCTTATCTACTCCAACATGGTTCTTAGCTGCTCTTCCTTATTCTGCTCTCTGTAACATGAGAATAAACAAAACCCACTATCCACATCCTAGACTGCACCAATTCCATTCATCCATCTCCCTGTGCTGATTAATCTGCTCTGGCCTCAATTAAGTAACGTCCTGGTTCTAAACTTCTCATCTCTCCACAGCGACGCTCCTTTTAAGTTTTATAATCAATGTTGTTTCTCCAACCGTCTAAATTATCAGTACTCTTCCAAAATCAGTCTCTGGTACATTCTTCTGTTCCCTGCTCCATGCCTGGTGGCCATGCATTCAGCTGTCAAGACCTTAAACTCTGGAATTTCCTCCCCTAAATCTCTTTACTTCTCCACCTCTTTTTCCTTCTCCGTGGCAGTCCAGCAATCCCACATCATTGGTAGTCAATACTATAGTTTGCAAGGCAGTTTTCAGTCAGTTTCTGCACAGATACACATGACGTCTGAGTGATTTTCATAACTCACCATCAAATAACACTGGTGTACTCAACTCTTCAAAATGTCCCTTCTCTCAAGATTAATTGCTGACCTTAGACATAAGGTGAGCAGAAATAAACAAGGAAGCCACTTTCTGGTACTCAATAGGGAAGAAGTGTCTACAATTAGAAGGTACAAGCAAGCATCTGGGACAAGTTAGATCAAATCTCTTGAAGAACCACCTTGAACTTTTTCATTGTATTTCAATAATATATTGACATTTTATAATGATGCAGTTGTTTTCTAACAATGCTGACTACCAGCTAGACTTCTAGATGGTGATAATTCAAGTCTCAGCCCCTGACATACTCGAGCAATTTAGCTTGAGTTCCTTGTGAAGCTGTCAGTCTGAAGAGGAACTCGTAAAATTGGAGTGGTAAAATTGGATTGGCAGCTCAAGGTAAAAACTGGCAAGGGCATCGCTTCAGCAAAACTTTTGAGGCCTTTGAGCTGCTTAAAGGAATTGTTAAAATAATGCCAGTTTCAGAGCAGGAACTACATCGGTGAATAGGTAATGTGATGGCACGGACCCATGTAGAAGTTAAATGAAAGAGAAAGGATTAAACTTAGAGTTTTAATCTTTACATACTTTTTAAATAAATCAAGCATGAGGGAAAAATTAAATAATCTGATTTTGCTCCACATTAGACAGGAGTACTGATGAATGAAAAACATGAAAACACAAATTCACTATTTCTGTTGATTGATTATGAATAAAGCTTGAATATAACATCAACATTCATTACTTATCCAAAAAGGTCTATGAGTTGAGTAAATTATTCAGTGAGCAATAAACATATTCTTAGATATCAATCTTCCTACATTAGAACAAAACAGTAAATGCCATTCCTCACAGGGTCATGATAAATTTGGCTTTGGAATAGAATTTTTGGCCATTACAAATCCAACCATTTCAGGAAGTCAAAACTGTCTAAGAAATGCTAAACATGCAAGACAGCGATGAACTCTGCTTCTGCTTATTTTGTATTTCTTTGGATTTAAGCCTGTGCACTGTTGGACTTTGACATTTGAACCTGCCTTCCATCACTGTTTAGAGATTCAGCTATGCTCAGTCCAGGTGCTGGCCACTCAGCAAAGAACTGCTGAGATTTTAATTCACCCATACCCTCTGCCTCTAAGGGAAAGCATGTCGACCACTGCTCAGTTCACTGAATGGAACTAAGCTGTTGAAAGGTCTGCAGTTTGATTTCCTGATGTCCTGCCTGCAGGCTTATGGCAATAACTGGGAACTGGCAGAGATCCATCAAAAAAATGATGGGGCCTACATTAAATTATAGTAATTATTATTTGCACATGATGACTCTATGCATAGAATCTCAATTGTTACTCCATCATTTCTTATAAGTTCAGAAGGTCTCAACATTTGCAGGCTTCACAGACACGTGAATAAAAGAAATTTGGCAGCCATGATGTAATAATCTATCTACTTGTCAGATAATTCTTTCACATTTTTAGGGTGATGCACTGTCTAACTTACAAACTTTTTCAAAAATTGCATCATTTAATAAGCTTCTTTACATTGTAATGCTCAAATATGTATATTTAAATGCAAGTTTAATGAAAAGGCTCCTACTTTTAACATTGATTAGTTAAATCTTAACTATAGTTTTCATATAGTTTATTCAGTTATTCACTGAAGGCACTGGATTTTCATTATGTAACTTTTCTCCCTTCTCTTTTGAAAATGCTAAATCATGATGAACAGCTCCACAGATTTTGAGAATCCCTTCTTATTTCATGCAATTGGGCATTCAACGTTACCCAGCCTAAACAGTGAATGCTGGAAATATGTTCAATTAAAATTAAATTATGGTTGAGGCTCATCCTATGTGGTAAGAGTCACAGGACACAGATCAGGAATGTACTCCAAGCTGATTAGCTGAGAGACACAGACTCCCATATTGCGGTGATAATGATGATTTGCCCTCATTGCATGGTACAGTTACCCACTTCAGAATACTTCCACATGCATTGTGTAACATGGTTGCTCTTACTGACCCAGCTCTCTTCCAACAGGTAGCACTTTCTAGTAACTTCTCTGCTGCAAACAAGGAAAATTGGTTAAATTGACACATCCTATAAAATATCCTAAAGAAAATTGTTGCAGCACACCTACACACATTTGTGACAAAACAGGACCAGGTAGCAGACACAAAAAAATTAGCAAAAATACATAATGAAAGACCATTAAATTCAAGACAATAAATGAGAAAATGCCAAGAGAAATCAGAAACAATCCAACACATTACAACAAACTAATTTAACTCCTTGTGCATTGTAATTCCCTTACATAAATATTTCATATTTATATTGGATTTTATACAGATTATCTCTTTTCAAAATAACATAATATTTCAACTTCCATCTTAATCGCATATGTGCACTCTAACCAGTATTTCCTGTTCTAAAGCTTTTTTTTCAAAATAATAAGCTAATTTTGCAGGGAAGTAGCACAGGGGTGCTGGTGTTTCCTGGTATTAGTGGCACCAGATTCAGGATACCCATGCAAGAACAGAAACCCCAAACTTTCCATCCAGTCTTAACCAAAATCAATGGCAGCGTGCTTGATTTGGGGCTAAAGCAGTACCAGATTAGGCAGTGTTGGTTTAGCACTTTCTTACACTTCAATGGAGATGAATGGGTGAAAAAGGAGGAAGGTAATTTACAATTTAAATTAAGTTTAATTAATTATCTTTAATTATTTTTAAATTTTCTTAACTGATTCAAAGAAGGTTAGATTTCAGCTTCTATCCCACTGTTGTAATGGTTCCCTAGTACAGCAAAGTGGACTCTTGACCTCACAGTACACCTTACTGTCCTGACGAAGGGTCTTGGCCCGAAACGTCAACTGTACCTCTTCCTATAGATGCTGCTTGGCCTGCTGCGTTCCATCAGCATTTTGAGTGTGTTTCTTGAATTTCCAGCATCTGCAGATTTCCTCGTGTTTGCACTTACTCAGTGACTAACATTTTATTCAGCATTCTGTTATTTTTTTCTCTTGCATTATCTCAAAGCCCTCCATGAGGACCTCAACCTTGCTATGGTTTGGAGACTTGCGTGTTTCAGTAACCCAGGGAGCTATGTTGGCTGGAGTCATGACTTTATGCTTTAGTGAGGTCACCCATGCCAAACAGGTTAAAGGGTCAAGGCCAGATTAAGAGTGGTCCACTGGTCCTTCAGTCTCAGGGGTTCAACTCAGGGTTAACAACCCTGACAGGTCAAGCAAAACTGTTATGGGAGCAGCAGTGAAGAGCCTTTCTTTATCTGAGTGTGACAGTATTCCTGAGTGTGAGCACTCGCGTGGATAACAGTAGTGAAAACTGAGGAGAAGCACACTAAAGAAAGCCCTGAACACCACCAAGACCAAAACTGGTTTCTGGCCAATGACAAACAAAGATGGAGGATCTTTGTTGCTGCTCTCAATGCCAGTGGTGTAACAGGCTGTAAATAAGTAATTGTCTCAATACACTACTGGAATGAATTGATCTGTATGGATGGCATGTGAGTTGCATTTTTCACTGTACCTCGGTGTATATATATATAAAGCAATTTACCAATTTACAATTCATTGACCTTTTAAACAATTTTAAACATCTGAATTATTTAATAAATGCATGATTTTGAATGGACTTCGAAAGTTTATGAATTACAGAGACAATCAAATCTTTAACCAATTTGATGCCTAGCTAAGCCGAACAGCCTACCTAAATCCACTAACAACGTTTGATCAGCTGTTTCATGGATGACGCTTTGCCCCGCCCCCCCCCCCCCCCCCACTCCCCTTGAGCTGGTTCCATCTTGTAAGGTTACAACGTCTGATCCGCAAGTGATTAGTTTTGTATTGACCAAATAAGTTAACAATAAGCTTATTTTGGGCACTCTTCTTGGGCACTAACTAACTACTGTTTTCCCCCCTGTGTTTGACTGTTCAGTCAGACGGACAATATCACAGTTATTATTAACCAAGGATCCATTAGGTCGGATACATACCTGCTACAGAGATTAGGAAAAGGGAAGTCCATGCCATTAGGTCAACAGCAGAGTCTATTGACTGCAAAGTCCAGGTTTTTGAATGGCCATTTTTCTTTGTCCTATTATGTGAATTTGGCAATACCAAGTTAGCAGCACATTTCACACCATTCCTGTTTGCATTTCTATAGAGTTCAATGTGAAATGATAATCATGAGAAACACAAAATAAGTTGAAAATCATTGTATCCCATTTTGCTCGATTACTTCAAAGTCAAAGTTACCACCATTGAGACCGAATACAACTCCCCACCATTGCCTCTTTGACATCAGCTCCTCAGCACAGTTTCAGAGTCAAAGCTAGATCTTCTCTCAACTGTTCGACTTAGTACAGCATTCAGCATAACCATTTACTCAAAGCATCATGTATCTTTTTTCTTCTAAAGGCATTACAGAAAAGCGAGCTACTGAGGAGAAATAAAGTACTTAGACAGTAAAATGAAATGAATATTATGTGCAATGTAACAGACCTATTTATTAGTCATTAACAATTTAACAGTACATTTTTAGGATCAATGGTTTACTTTTTTTTAAAGATGTTGCAAAACACAATCATTAAGTGATGATTGACTGTAGTGAATTATTATCATATTGCCAGACAGTAAAATCAGCATCTCTACTCATGGAAGAAAGACAGATGTGCATCAATGGGCCTTCATTTACTTGCTCACCAAAATTATATGGTTGGCAGGATTCTGTTTCCTAAGAGGGATCTTGCACTCTATTGATAAATGAAGATAAGTTGAAAGCTGACTTACCATTGCACTTAGTTAAGTTAGGTTTCAAATGAGCAGGTACCTCAAGCTTCTGCTTTGAATATAAGGAACAAGGTACCATTTATTTGCACAAATTGTGTAGAAACAAACCAGAATGAGTTCAGAAAGTATCTAATATTGTCTGTAACATCCTTACGATTCAAAAATCTCAAATAAGCAATTAGCAAATTTGATAATGAAGTTGAACATTAACAGTTACTCACATATGTGTAAAATTATGAATAATTAGAATGTAATTTTCACAAACTATTAACATTTCTTGAATAAATATTACATTCACACAAGGATATTTACTGTTTTGGTCTGC